>NC_060253.1:108396541-108698935 GCF_921293095.1 Ischnura elegans | reverse complement strand
TGCTAGCAGGTAGCGATTGGCTTAAATAAGGATTAATTATTATTCCCCTATCAAACGAAGGAAACTTTCCGATCTTGGACAATTGTAATAAGTGATTATTAAGAGATTTTTCCCTGAGCTCTGTGCCTCATGCATGCATTGGTAATCTCAGACGATGTAAAACTCCTATCTACTCGTATAGAAACTAGGTCCCCGTGACGTCACGTGGAGTGGCATCGCATGGGCGCCAATCTGGCCTTTTTCATATGAGGATAAAATTGGCCATTGCCATTCGTCTAAACCGGTATTTCCTAAACCAAATAATTTGTATATTATGAATACACTAATGGTGGGTAAGGAATCGCAATCAATGCCTTTCGTTTTTTTTTGATGAAGGAAACTACCCTATTGAAGAGGAAAGTCGATAAAGGAAAGGGAAACTGCCAGAATAGTTCTTAAATATCCCATGGAAACCTACATTAATCGGTAAAATACTTTAATAATGATTCATTGGATTATAAGATTCACCGCGTGGTATGCGTTGAGATGACTTGAAGAGAGTTATTATCTGATTGCAGATTAGGCGTGGAGAAGATAATTTTTAGTTTATATTCTCGAAAGCATTCTCGATGCAAAGGATATCTGATGTACAGGAATATGCTGTAAAATCGCGCCATGTATATTCCGGAAAAAACGATGTAATGTGGGTGGTAAATTTATGGACGGCCAGACACCAGAATTAGTTATTTGAGCTTATGCTCAATGTCTAATTTAAAACTTGAGCCGCACTGAAAATATTCAACGAATACTTGGAGGCAGATTTGTCCTTCATTTCCTGTGAGCGAATATTGTCTTTCGCCGTGTGGGGTCTACAGAGATGATGGAGAGAGATGTCTTGATATGTGGCTTAAGCTTTGAGAGGACTATTCTCGTTACCCGCGTCGCATATATTATGCATAGTTTAATCGGCACTCTATCGGTTTAGGTACAGCAATGGTGACTCGCACACTGATAATGGTGTTGATGGCAACACTCGTGTGCTCGGAGCGGCTAGGTATTTGAACTACGGTGGCTCACACAATGTTAAAAATCATATGACCTTTACAACCCCTTGAAAGTAATATCTCATAAAAAAACAATTAACCGTTTCTTAAGGGTAAGTTCTATTTGCCCACATTTGATCGTTTTTATTAACGGAGTTTTTGTTCCACAAACTAGAAATTTTAATAGTACACAGACACAATGAGAAGCAGAAACGGACGTTCAATCTATGGATTTTTGGTGCATAGCAATCGCTGCTCTGTACAGACGAAAGAACTCTGCGAACCAGGGTGTCATGATTTACCAGGCGGAAATACTAAAGCAATCAAATTGTTAATTCACCACAGAATCCGTACAAAACACAACTTTGCCTGAAGCCACACAAGCCTTCTGGACCGCAAGCATTGTTTTCCCCTTCGCAGTTCCAACTTTTCCGGAGCTGAAAATCGCGGAAACTATATAAAAAAATAGAAAGCTATCGGGATGGGATTTGCGGACAGAATGAGAGAACTCTTCACTTAACAGAACACTTGCTCGCGGGGTCCGTACGCCATATTCACAAACACAAAAAAATACGCGCCCCCCCCCCCCCCCCAAGGCACTGGAGCATGTAAAGTGCTGACGACTCCACACTCGTATCGAGGGGGGGGGGAGGGGGGGGCAAATCCATGTCAAAGATTCAATGCGAAGAGAAAAGAGGGATGGGAAGACAAGAGAAAAAGGGCACATTTCGGAAAAAGGTTTTTTTTCCCCCAGAGTGCCTTTTAGTATCGGGGCACAGCCGTTGTTCCGAATTCTGTGGAGTATTCGGAATCTCTTCTGCTATGTTTTCACGCCCGCTTCCAATTGATTTAAATGACCCTACACATGGGATGGTACAGAATATAGAGCCATCAACGCAGCGACAAGAATCAGGTTCATAAGCTGAAAAAGTGACTGAACATTTGAGCGATAAAATGAGAGGTAAGCGCAGACTTGCATCAACGGCATAAAACTCATCATCCTCATTTGTCAACAATCCAAGATTGGTTTGACGCAGCTCTCCATTCCTCTCTCCTATCCACTAACCTTTTCATAGCGACGTATTTCTTCTCCTTTACATCCTTTATAACCTGTCCTAGCAGTTACTCGAAATTTTCCACAAAGAATTTGATTTTAATTCACAACCGTTTTCAATACGTTACTGCAATGCAAATGCAAAACTCCAATGATTGATCAAATAATTTTAAAGCTGAAACAGCTATAGCAAACAGATTACAGCTGAAGCTTCCTCATTCTTATAATTTTGATTGATTTCGACTAACTTACAGGGAAGCAACTAAAAAAACCGTGTATTTGCCGGGATAAACTTGAATGAGAAATCCGCAATTAAAAGAGCTTCGCTTAGAATAACCTGATTGGTGGCCACAACTCACCCTTGATAATATAAACGCCAGGAAACATACAAAAATGAAAAAAAAGTCTACAATTTTTTCTCTCTTCTTCGAAGCAAAATTCGATATTTGGACGAGAGATTGTATCTTGCACACCAGGGGGGTTGAATCGGATATGAGAACAGTGAGATGATTGCGGGCCGCGAGGAAGAATATCGCAGAGTGATTTTAGGTTCGTTTCACTTCATTATCGAGACTGCCATTCAAAGACCTATGACACTGTGTCTACCTGGCGTGGACGCGGAGATTTTCTAAAACCGGCAGATCGTAAACGGGGAATAAAAGTCAGGCCACGAAAAATGTTAGCGTGGGGGAATTGAGGGGGAAAAGGGGCCCATGGCAGGGGTGCGGACGCGAGGGCGAATCCACAGCTATCCTGAATGGGATACAGGGGCTGAACTAGGACTTGTCTTTCGTGGTGGAAGGATTAGATTTAACAGTAAGTATACCATATCGGATAATGATACGCAAAATCTTTCTTCATATTGGGTGTATTTATCAAAGAAACCTGTTAGAATAGGGTAGTTTCCTTCATCAAAGAAAACGAAGGGCATTGATTGCGATTCGTTACCCCCACCATTAGTGTATTCATAATATACAAATTATTTGGTTTTAGAAATACCGGTTTAGACGAATGGCAATGGTCAATTTTAACCTCATTTGAAAAAGGCCAGATTGGCGCCCATGCGATGCCACTCCACGTGACGTCACAGGGACCTAGTTTCTATACGAGAGGATAGGAGTTTTACATCGTCTGAGATAACCAATGCATGCATGAGGCACAGAGCTCAGGGAAACATATCTTAACCCATTTATGCCCACTAATTTTTTTGCAAGAAAATTTAACTTTTTTTACATTTTTCGAATTTTTTATTCCTCTGGACAACAGAAAAAATATTAAAAAAAATCCTGAAGCATTTGTTTAAAAATTATGACATGGGTCGTTTTCGACCCACTGGGCATTGGCGAGCACATTTAGGATATTGACTCTTGGAGCGTTTTCTAATAGGCTCTTCAGAGTTATTGAGGTGCAACTGCTTTATGATTTCCAATAAGTTGTGTTTTGTTTTTTAATTGAAATTCTAATTAACTTACATTATTTTGGGATAATTTGTTAAAATAAAAAGAAAATATTTTAAGATACTATTCATATAAAATAATTGTTTATTTCCTTCTAAGTTTTAACGGTCAGAGATATTTTTATATTACTCCTCAAAGCACTTATCGTGCAAAGGAATGCAACATTTATGGCATGATTTTACTGTTTTACTACGACATAAAATGCATCTTCTTCTTGGCAGATCTGTGGGAATGATATGGTGCGGTCCACTCGTTCGGATTATCTCTGGAGGTGCAAACTTGCTTGTTGGCCCTGTTCGTTGTGGTGGAATTATATGTGGTGGAATATTTCTTCAATAATGATATTACAATTTCTCTTCTGAAAGCTAAACTGTCCAGTTTCATACCATAAGTCCTGCTGAGACACCATGCATTACTCATGCATACATCCATCATCCAGAGAAATATGGGCGTGTACCACTTTTTCCCACGAATGCCAATACGGTAATTAGAAATTTTATTGTCCATTTGGTCTACACCACCCATGTTTCGATTGTACATGGCAATAACGTGGGGTTGTGGAATTTCAATTCTTCCTTTTACGGATGCTTAATATCTCGTTGCCTTCTGCTGAGGTTCGACGCCAAACTGATTAGATAGCATTTTGACAACATTATTGTCCATCCACCTAACTGCACTGATATTGTCCTCCCGGGATACACGACAGTCATATCTACCTCTCTCATTTCTTTTCAACACTTTAACATCCTGCAAGGGGCAGTTATCAATTCGGTTCACTCTAGCGGTTCCCGTTCCACCATAGCCAAATTTTGTTAGTTCGTGTATTAGATTCGTAGAAGTGAAAAAATTATCAAAATACAGGGAGAAATTCAGCAGTGGATAATTTTTTTTTAGGATTTCAGCTAACCCCATCACCACAGATTCACCGAGCCCTCTTGATGAAGTGAAAACCCTTTTTTCCTTTACTTTCCCTTGGAAGATATAAAATTGGATGCAGTCCCCTAGGCGGAGTGCAGCTACCCAGGCCTTGTAACCGAATCTCACTGGCTTTCCCCGAATAAACTGTTTGCATCCGTGCCTTCCAAAGTATGGAATCATAGCCTCATCTATAGAAATTGATTCTTGTTTGTTTGTTGAGTTCACAAATGACTGGACGCAATTTTGCGAGACGATCGGATATGTCTAATGCACTATTATCTGCACAATGAATGTTCGTAAATATATCCTCAAACTTGTTTCTTCTCATACTTCTAGACACCAGTGAATTGCAGACATATTCCTTTTCTTCCCAATACATTCTTCTTCTTGGGAGCCAGTTACATCCGGACAAAAACAATATGCCTAAAAATGTATACATATCTTCCTTGGAAACCTGCACACACCTATTCCTCGCTGCTGCATATTGATTTGTAAACTCAACAAGTTTCGTAATGATGTTGTATTCAATAAAAAGTTCGAAAAACTCTAATGGGTGACTGGACGAGGATACAGTCAGTGGAGGTATAAAACATGTACACCAAGAATCATAAACAGGGGTAGTAAGATCACAACTGACCCATCTCCGTGTTGTTTTGGGTTTTGGTTGATTTCCTTCTCCTTTTAGAATGGGATGATTCTTCAACAAATTTGATTTCCTCATCAACTTCACCAGGGTCATCTTCAATGTCAATGTTGAAGTCACCTTCCGCTTGCAGCTGCCGGCCACAAAGACGATCAGGATCATTACATTCTTCGTCCCCAGAATCCTCACATGTTTCGTTTCCATCTTCTGGAGGAGTTATGTAAATATATACTTCATCTTTTACACCTTTTTCATCCAACTCTTCTAGCTCGTGAAGTATTTCTGTTGTAGTCAGCTGTTTGCGACTAAATTAGAGACATAATTAGTCAATGAGCTCACGAAAAAAACATGTTTATAAAATAAAAATATGTCCTCTAGGAATTATATACTAACCTTGCCATGCCAAAATTTATTTGGACTAATGCACTCCAAAAGAATCTTATCGCAGTTCAGCAGAGAGAACGCTCGAATTATGGTCAACCTAGTACGTATGGAGTTGCCCGACAAACTAGCCTTATCTGCCCAGTGGGTCGAAAACGACCCACACCAATATCATGACCCGTGACAGACACAGGAGACATGAAATTTGGTAATTGAATACGGAATAATGAAATTGAGTATACAAAGTATTGTAGCATGTCGTGTCATTCTGATTGAGCTTGAAAATTATGGTTACATTGTACGTCAAAGTTATTCGAAAATCGCGGTAAAGAGAGGTAATTTTTTATGCTCACATTACAATGATTTGAATATGTATCCTTGGAAATATTACTTCAGGAATGAATCACTTGCTTCACTGTAAGACGAGAATAACAACAATGTAGAAAAATACTTCAAATTAGAGGGACTAGGATTTTTTAAATCCCGTGGGTCGAAAACGACCCACTGGGCATAAATGGGTTAATAACCACTTATTACAATTGTTTAAGATCGGAAAGGTTCCTTCGTTTGATAAGGTGGTAATAATGCATATTTAAGCCAAGCGCTACCAGCTAGCATGGTACTCAGCTACCTACTAGCATCCTGCGTCGTATCAGAGCTCAAAGCCTCGCCCCAAGGTCACCTCACAGGGCGGCAGCGGGAACCCGAAATGCGTCACACGGACTTTTCCCTGCATTCCTACTTAGCCGTCGCGTTTTCGCGCGCTTGAAAATGTTCACTTTTCATTTAATCGCGAAAAATAGATATCATCATTTAAAAATCTAAAAGTGTGAAATACGTACTCCAGAAGAAATAATCTTTCGATTTAGGCAATAAAAAAACTACTTATAGGAAACCACCCTATTCGGAAGATGTACCTCGTCATAAAGAATGGATGATGCGACGGGGGGAGGCAGGAAGTAATGGAATGAAGGAGGGGGGGTCTCTTGACGTCGGGGTGGAGTGGGAGGGGGCGTTGCGCGCAGGACGGCTAATAAAACCCTTCCGCGTTCGCGCGGGACGAAGGCGAGAGGGAGAGAGAGAGAAAAGGTGAGCAGGTCAGGGAAGGAAGGGAAGTGGGGGGGCCCAGAAGGAAGGAGTCGTAGCAACACACACACACTGCCGCGATGGAGGGAAGGGTGGAGACGGTCCGTGGCGCGCATCCCCTTTCGCCTCCAATAAGAGGGCTCAAGACAGGCATTCGCCCCCACCACCACCCCACGCCACGGGGAAGGAATGAAGCGAGTGCGAGCACTAGTAAGTGTGTGTGTGTGTAGATGTGTGAGAGGGCGCTGGAGGCGGAAAAGGGGTCGAGGAGCAGCGGTAGGGGGTGCCGCGCAGGCCCTCTCTCGCCGCCAATCCAGCCACTCTGCCCCCCTCCGCACCCGACGGCCGCTCCCCACCGTCCTCACCCGCCGCACCGCGACTCCTCCAGCAGGGACTGCCTTATGATCTCCACGGAGGAGTACCCGCCTACCCATTGAGAGCTCCCACCCCAAGGAACGGAAGGGTTGAGGGGGCTATCGTTGTCAACTCTCGATTATCCGCGGTGATGAATCGAGAGGCTCGTGCGAGGTACGGATAATCGAGTCCTCATGAATCTTAGGCGATGAACGGATAATCGAGGAAATGATAAATGTGACAGGTATATGATCATTTTACTCTGCCATTCGGAAAAGATTTAGGTGACATATATTTATCCAATTACCTATACTTGGAGGATTTCTATTGAGTCACAGAGAACTTTTTTATTTTCATGATGGTTTTCTTTGGAATTTTCTTCGAAACCCGAGAGCTGATTTGGATAGGTTTGGGTGGAGCTCACCCCAGACTAGGCCACAGGCATGTGAACTTTACACATTAAGAGTAGGGGGGCGGACTTGTTCCTTTCCGTTGGTCACTTCGCATTTCGGGTGTTTGTTTTGTGAGTGTCCGAAGACTTCACCCGACTGATTTAAACCCCACACCTCTTGATCAGCAGCCAAGTGCTCTACCCACTGGGCTGACACGCTCCTGGAAAATGTTTATTTGGCTAAGCAGGCAAATAATATTATGAAATATTGCTTTTTTTCTATTTATTCGCAATTAACAATCGGAGTGAACCCCCTAATATCTAATTACCATCACATAGAACTAATTATAATGTTTCATAAATCGTTCGTCGCCAGATATATCGTTTTATGAAATAAAATTATTAATGTTAAGACCTTTTACGACTTTTGAATCTTTCAAGTACAAATGTTACAAATATTTTCTACATCAGTAATTAAATTATTGATTTTTACTTTATGTCACGATTATTTTAAGAATATATAATTATGCCTGCTCTTTATTGTATTTTTTCTCTCATATCATTCACGTTCTTTATCTATATTATCACGTTTTCAGAGTTATTTATACTCAATATAAACCCAAAAAGCATTTCACTTTATGTATTTGTTGTTTTTAGGGGTACGTACCCAGAACACTGAATAAATATCATTTCATCGCAACTGCCACTTCATTTGTTATCCCACCTATGACGTCACGAAGCGCATTGGCACTCTCGAGTGCGGAGATGGCAGTTGCGAGATGCCGTTCTCAGAGCGACTTGGACGCGTCCTGCGGGAGGGAGCCTGTGAAGGCGACGTCCGTGGTCGGAATGATGCGATGCGAACAGCAGCGGAGAAAAGGGATGGTGAGATGTGAAGGGAGGGAAGGGTAGCCTTCACCCCTACCGGCCATTCCCCCCCCCCCCTCCAAGTTTCCATGGCAACGGGACGACGACGACTCCCCCCTCCGCCCACTTTCGTCTCCGGCCGGCTTCACTTTTTTAACAATCGGGAGCGGGACTAGAGAGCGGCAGTCAGGCACCCCGGGGAGTGCGTGCGAATGAATGAATGGCAGAAGAGAAAGAGGCGCGGTGCAAAAAGGGTCGGACCCCTACTCGTCTGCGTTGAAAAAGGGTCTGCGCGGGCACAATAGGGCATCCCACCACCCCTCTCAACATTCACGACTTGCTTTAAAGGGGAAGGAGGAGACGCACCTAATATTGCACCAAATCGTGAGCATTGGTAGAAATCCAATTCTCGAGAATGTAAAGCGGAAATAGCTAATAATGCCGACAAAATCGAAGTTTTCCTTATTATAGTCCACGCGTCGATTGACCGAGGCCGTTGTTACGACTTAACATTAGAGGTAATTAATCTACGTATTTCTACAACCCGATTGGTCTTTTTTTCGTGACATTCAACTCATTTAAAAGTCATTTTACCACCTTGCAATTCTCAGGACGTAAATGAAGTACGCAATTGCCAATATTTACCTCAACATCCTATTTGAATATTTTACCTCCGCACTATCCTGATCTTGGATGCAATTGTTTTATAATTGAGGTACAAGAAATTTTAAAAACAATATCCTCCATACACACTGATAATTTCAAGGCGAAGGAGTTTTAAGTGAGTAATACGTCACCATAGATGGAATTAATAATAATAAGTACACACCTAAAACCATCCTCGAAAACGATGACTGTAAGATTTATTATGGCCGTTCAATTATTACCGATAAAACAGTCCATAGCAATAGACCTGATCTAGTAGTGCAAGATAAAACTCACAATGAAACGTACCTGATAGACATTGCCGTACCTAAGTCGCGTAATATCACTACAGACTACACCAACAAAATGGAAAAGTATGAAGAACTTAAAAATGAAATTATGAGATTGTGGAAATCAGATAAGGTACACATAATACCAATCATTATCTCTGCCACAGGAGTAGTGCCTCATTCAATCCATCGATGTCTTCAAACTATTGGACTGCCGAAAAACTTGCTTTTTACAATACAAAAAGCAGCAGTTTTAAATACTTGCCGGATTTCCATAAAATTTTTCAACACAGAGTAAAAAGACGAGAGTACTTGGTGCTACCCGTACCTCGACTAAAACCAGCAAAAATGCTGTGAAAATATATTTTAAATAATAATAAATCAATCGACTTCATTGGGCTAGAAAGTCCCATCTTCCATCTAACCCCTGGAAGAAACCAGTCTGGAAGGAGCGATGCAGCCTTTAAATTCAGGTTTATAGGAAATGTGGATGTGCTCACCTGCTTTGTAAAGACTGAAAAATCCTGATTTTACCGTTTATGAGCCGAGTGGAATGGCTCTATTGCTGATTTGATGTTCAATTAATAAACAGGTGAACTCTACTTACATTCTATTCTTTGATAAGCATGTACACTGATGCACTTCATTCACAACAGTGAGGATACTTTATTGCATGATGTCAAACGAAGCCGTGAAATCGAAAATACCACATGCCAATTCAGATACCTTTTGGGACACGCCACTAGCTCTACAATTCTGCAAAAAACACACTGAAGCCATGTCTTCAGATTTTTAGACATGTCTACGGAATCCGCACGTCTGTGGCTTATTTCGAGGTGGCTTATATCCTCACCAATCCAAACCAACCTTCGGGTTGAAACACGTGACTGAATCTGATAAATCATTTTATTGCATAATTTTTGATTCATTGCATTTGTTATTAGCCACGTAAGAGTTTATTCATTATTTTAATAGGTAACCCAATGGAATGAACTTATTGCTTTTTTGGCGTTCAATAAATAAGTAGATCAAAACTCGTTGCCTTCACTTCATTCATTATTAAATTTCCACCCACCTCCTCCTCGTTTACTTAACGTGCGTGGGAAGTCCCAGGTTCACGATATCCGGTTAAAGCCCAAGATATGATAGGTTTACAGAAAAAATAGCAATAAACATAAAATTGGATCAACGTAAAAAAATCAGCCTCATAGCTTCATAGAAAAAAATTAACGATGAATGAACGCTATCTATCATTCTTTTGAGGAATTAAAAGAGCAAACTGCCTTTCATAAGGCAATGCACTTAATTTGGGCTCTTTCTTCGCCGGATTGATTTCTTTTCCAGAGTTTTCCTCCCAATTCCATTATATATTTTTATCTCATCACTATTCATTTGGTTATCTGTGATTCCAGAATGTCTTCCTCCACGATTAACGGTTAGAATTAACAAAACACGGTGAAAAGCGCATGAAGCAAATGACTTAAGACAGTGCGCGTCACGCTAATCTTCCGTTAATTCAAAATCGACCAAACCCAACCCTAATTTTTGCGCTTATTTCCCATCCCGTTCCGCATTAATTTTTTTTTCCAAAGCCGTCGTTTACGTAAGGGTGCTGGAAACTCACGTTAAGTGCTCCTTACGGATAATTTGTTCCTAATTTTTTCTCTAAAGCGATATTTACTCTCATGTATATTAAACTCAGAGATGTTCAACCAAATACGCAAGGGACTGACTTTCCTACTTTGTTTTTTTTTTGCACGGCCAGCTGCGCCTGTCACCCTCGAATGGAGGAACCTGCTCAAGGAGAACAATTCTTCCCGAGTCCACCTTGGTACCAAGTGAGGTCTGACGACCGAAGGATGATGCTCTGCTCTGAGGAGTCAGCCATCACATTTGGAGGGTCATTATGGAACACAATGGGAGCGTTCCAGAAGCCCTAGAATGACCGCCTTGGGTATTCTTCAATTCACCTCTCTGGTTCAA
The DNA here is from genome assembly GCF_921293095.1 of Ischnura elegans. Taxonomy (NCBI): domain Eukaryota; kingdom Metazoa; phylum Arthropoda; class Insecta; order Odonata; family Coenagrionidae; genus Ischnura; species Ischnura elegans. The sequence goes on along the minus strand of NC_060253.1, from coordinate 108,687,844 downwards.
CGTCCAGGCTGTCTGGAAACGTTGAGGGTACACGCTTATTTCCCTGGAATTTTTCATTTTCTGCCTACACTATTACACTCGAGTCAACCAATTTTTTTCAGCGTGTGACCATGACGGCATTATTACATAGTGGTTTAAAAGGGAGAGTTGAAATTGGGTTAATTGGGTAAATGTTCATTTGTTATTTGTATTATATCAGAATTAATGTATTTAATGGACTGTTTGAAATTGGTTTATTGGGACTATGTTAAATTCTTAATAATATGAGATTAGAATTAATGTATTATTTTTTACCATGGGTGACTTTTCTCTTTCTAAACTTTAGGTAGGTACATTTGTCATTCATGTATATACATCTAATGCTGCCAACAGGCAATGGTCCACTTGCAGCAATGTGTAACAATAATAATAATTAACCATTTACTTTACAGAACACATCACTCATGCTAAATTAGTCCTAATGGTCATTTCTTCATGGCTTATTGCTAGCTAAAACATAAGAAATTCCATAAAACATTCATGTACATTATCATCCCAAGACATGTTCTTTCATGATTCAAGTTTCGAAATAACAAAACGCAGGTAAAAACTGCAAGAAACACTTCAAAAAATGACTGCAACGCTACGCGTTCCTAAATTTTTTACGCTTAAGTCCCGCTCATTTCAAAATCGACCAAATCCCACGCTAATTTCGCCAGGTTTCTCTCAGAACGTCGACAGTGGCGCATGGGTACTGGAAAGCTCAAGCAAAGCGTTCCCTGCGCATCATTCATGGCTAATTTTATCTTTGAACCGGGGACTGAGAGAAACGAGCGGAATAAATGTATCACGCTTATAGAAAAGAAAATCGCCCTTTATCAAATCGTCAGGTTTCTCCCCCTCCTGAGAAGAGAGTGTGAAATCCAAGCGACCTCCCGATTCGCATAAATAAAACAAGAAATCCGATGCTTCCGGGGCGGGGGCATAGCATGATGACTCGGCTTCCATATACAGTGAATGCCCCTTGGACACAAGAGAGAGGGAGGTTTCGCTCTGGAGTGGTGCGGATTGAAGCAAGAGGAGTGGGTGTCGCCATAACTGAAAGCCGAGATGGGATTGCGAGTATTATATTTTGGGTCGCATAGGGGACGGAGGGGATAGTGGAACTATAGAGTGCACTAGGGAGAGAGGGGCGGGACGAAAGAGAGAGAGAGAGGCATGCACATATAATATTGCAGGGTGGGAGAAGAGCATTCCATCAAAAGAGAGACCTGCTTAGAGCGGGAAACTTAAAATGTGGAAGAAATGAAACACTTTATTAGAACCTACATTTGGAGTGTGCTCCTATGTGGAAGTGAGGCATGGACCATGACCGCCGTGGAGAAAGCAAGGATAGAGACTTTCGAAATGTGGTACTGCAGAAGAATGATGAAGATCAATTGGATAGACCGAGATAGTAACGAGGAAGTCATAAGAAGAGAAGGAGAGAAGAGAAGCCTCGTGAAAACCTTAACAAGAGGACGGAACAACCTTATAGGCCACATCTTAAGACATGATGAAGACAATCGTCGAGGGACAAGCGGAAGGCAAGAACGGAAAAGGAAGACCTCGAACAAAATATATGGAACATGTAAAGAAATACGTCGGTGTGAAAAGATAAGCTGATAGGAGAATTGAGTGGGGAGCGGCGTCAAACCAATCCTAGGATTGTTGACCTGTAATGATGGTGATGGGAAAAGAAAAGGTCAAACAGTGGGAGAGGGCATTACTTACACACATTGGTAGACAGTGGCGTAGCCAGGAATTTCTTTCGAGGGGAGGTCCAAAACCAGGGGGGGAAATTTTTGAAAAACAGTGTTCTAAGTAGAGGGTTTTAAACTAATTTCAACACTTTTAATAATCGAAAAAGTTTCATTTGCTTAAGAAATTTTTAAATACATAATTTTTCAATATTTTGTTTTCTCTTCTCAAGGAAAATAATTGTGCTTTTATATTTCGGAGGAGAGGGGGGGACTGGACCCCCCAGCCCTACTGTTGGTAGAGGTAGTGGGTGATGCGGTAAGGGAGAAAGGCACCCACCCTCAACGCACCACCGCCAATGGGAGGGCACGGCAAGATGAGAGATACAAATGCAGAGAGACATGATCTTAAGGGCACGTATGCTCGAACGGTCGACTTTTCACGCTTTTCACTGCGAATGCTTCTTAAAAGCACACAGGTTCGAAGATTTTCGCGGCGTTGATCAGATGATCTCTGCATTCTCTTCGGGTTTTCACCGCGTCCGTTGGCCTTTGGCGACGACAGTTTCTCTGACACTGCAGTCAGTCTCTTGAGGTCGAAACTGTTGTCACCAGAAGCCAACGGACGAGGTGAAAACCCGAAGAGAATGCAGAGATCAACACACGATAGTATTAAGAATTAACACGGTACGTGGAGGCTACCATTTTAAACATTCATTCATTCATAAATATCACTGAAAAAGTTTAATTTAAATACGAACTATTGCGTTTAGATCATTCACAAAAAACATATGTATTTAACGACATTTAGGAAATATATTCTCCATTTTCCAGAATAATTATACGAAAAGACGAGAGGTACAATAAATACAATAGTGCAAAAATTTTATTTACGGTACAAAAATATCCTAGAAAAATTTTAATAAATAGATTAAAATAAAATAACGAAGTAAGAAAATTAATGTAACACACAAGTACGGATTCTTAATTTGTTTTTTTATTATTTTTAATCTATTTATTAAAATGTTTTAATGGCTATATTGTGAGCTCCAACATTAATTTTGATGCTCGACCACTTTTTTATCTATTGTACGTCTCATTTTTTCATGCAATAAACCTTGAAAATGGAAAACTGATTTCCGATACGTCGGCAAATAAGTATTTTATGAATGGCCTCAAGAGTTCACATTTGATACGATTTGAGTTCACAGATAAACAAGAGGTCACGAGCAAGAGGAATATATTGAAAATTCATATCGTTCACCCCATTTTCCGAAACAAAGGTTATTTTGGATTGGTGAGGATAGAGCTTAACCCGGACTGAGTCACAGGCTAGTGATTTCACACATTCAAAGTAGGGGAGGTGGTTCCTTTCCCTCTGTCACCACCAATTCGAGGATTTTTTTGATGGATATGAAGGCTTCAGTTGGGGATCGAACCCGGGGCTCTTTATGACTTGAGCCCAATCATCTACCCACTGATCCACCTCAGCCCCCTTACCATTTATATAAATTGAAATAATAAATCCCGAGTCTCGAGAGAGGAGTTCGGAGAGTATAGAGATAATTTTCCACCTAAGTACGCCATTTCTTCTTACGCCGCTTCTGTGAACGCCGCTATTGAAGTACGAGTATTGGCATCACACGCTAATTGCTTCATAGGGATATTTAATTGCCATTAATTTTTTATACACCGGCCGTGTCACTTCCTCATTGATCCGAGGTGTATAGAAGGGGAATGAAAAACTGTATCGCTTACGCGGGGCAAAAACTAATGCTGTATTTGATTATCTAGCGGAACGATATAAGCTTCCATAACCTTGGGGGACTGTCACCGTGTTCAAGAACCAGAAAGGATTCTTTAGGGCAATAAACACCGTGGATACATTCTGAAATTAAAAAAAAAAAACAAACTCGCTGCACATGACTTTTGTAATGGAAGGCGTGATGAAGAAAGTTTTGATTTGATACGAAAGAGAAGAAGAAAAAAATGCTGATTTTCAGGTTGCACAAACGGACAAAAGTTTTTCGAACGGCAGAAGTTGGCAGAAACACGATACGGCGAGGACTGGCGGGGAGGGAGAGGGGAGGTAAGTGGAGGGGGGAGAGTTTGGAGGAGGAAATCGTCGCTGTTGGATTTAGAAGTCACACGGCCGAGAAAATCCGATAAAAAAAGTTTTATGGCGAATATGGCCATTGTGCTCTTTCTCTCTCGCGAGAATGTGAACAAAAGGAACGAAGCAATAAAAAGTTAGGTAACGGCTCAACGTGGGACTCTAAACATAAAATATTATTTCGGCTGGGGCCGGAGAAAACGGAATTGGGGTTGGAAGTGCGTGGATTGGTAACGGAGGGATAAACAGCGGCGAGTTGTTAAGCGTATCGGAGGAAGATGTGTGGAGGTGAGACAATTATGGAGATTGTGCACAGCATTGGAAAGGATTGGGGTTTTTCTATTCGCGGCTGTTCCGAAAATTTAGCAATCGGACCACACTCGTACACGCCCATCGAGTCACGTCTACAGTGTTCGATAGGGGGTAAGTACCAATTTCTCCCCAAAATGCTTTGTATTAGGGAGTGTGGTAGCGTAGTGGATAGAGCATATGGCTGCTAAGCGGAGGATCTCGGGTTCGAATCTCGAGGGAAGCCTTTAAACACCCGCCAACAGAAATCCTTGGCAGCCCAGTGAAACGAACTGGCCACCCTACCCTAAAAAGTGTGAAGTTCATACGCCTGTGGCCTAGTCCGGAGTGAGCTCTACCCACACCTAACCAAACCAACCTTCGGATTTAATCATTAAGTGAGTGATGCATTATTTTACATGTAAATTCAAGCCTAATTCCACGAGTAATCATATGTCTGGGATTAGCTCTCACCAATCATTATGTACCATTAATTTCGCAACCTACGGTAATACATAGGCCCATGTGATCATCCATAAAAGAAGGCCATGCAAGAAAATCAACGTAATATCAAAAATTTCCTGCTGGTGTGCATTTTATTCGATTTGACAGTTTAACGAAATACCAATGTTTATGTTGCAGTTAATTCCGTTGTTTACCGTTCTCCGGAAAGAGAAATTTTTGAATCTCTTCAAAACAATACATAAGTTCAAAAATTACACGGATTAAAACTAAACTAATTAATTAAACTTCAAGGACACAAAATTTTAAAATTAAACATAAAAAACGTCCACTGCCTACACTTCGCAATAGAAGACCATCTAATTCATTATCACTAGCAAACCGGTGGTGGTGGACATTTTTCATAGAATGCCCGATTGAGTTCTTTTTGGAGGGCTCTCTGTGTACAGCATTGCATCCGTCGCATGGGACGCTAAGGCATGGTCCCCTTGGCGCCTTATGTTAGGACCAGGGTAATGCTGACACCGGGTTTTTCTCCACCCTTCATTCCCTACCCTTCCCTCATGGGTCAAATGATCTCAGCGGTCGGTCTATTCCTCCATATATCATACCATACCATACCATCGAACTAACTAAAAGCGTCCACTATTGTACAATGAATACCAGTCTATATTATTATAGTGGCGGCTTTCCAATCCAATCCAATTTTCACAAGAGAAAATGGTAATGGTGTTCAGATGTCAAATGTAGGAGAGGAGAGACTCCTAGCCCCTCTCCCCCCAATGTACCTATCCTGTATCTGCTGCTAGTTTATAGGATTCCATTCAATATTTTCCCCGTTCTACTACATTACGAGCTTAAATGGTTTGAGCTGAGCTCACAGATTATCATCATTGTTCATAGCTATTTCAGTAAAGTAATCCATATCGTGAGTTATTATTATATTGCGTGTTTCCTTAGATTCCGGCATGCACGGTAAGTATTAGCTCGGTACCTATCGTGACCAAGTACGTGAAGTCTTGAATGTTAGTAGGAGGTATGAGTAATTCTCCGAAAAAATATATGCATTCTTGCATAAAAAACCCTGCCCATTAACTTTCGTCGCATGACAAATATGGGACCCATAAAGCTCAACAAATGATGAAAGAATATCCATCAATCTTATCTCCATGCTTTTAAGCTGATATGATGTAATGAGGGTGGCGAAGAGAGCCCATTAAGTTGCTTTCAGGGAGCTGCAGGTGAGATAAATGAAGGAGGGTGGGGGAATGGGGGACGGGAGTGGGGGGTGACTGGCTGTGACGTAGAACCAGAGACTGCGCGCGCAAACTGACGAAGGTCCACTTGATTTTGAATAACTGCACAACGCAGGTTCAGTGGGCAGCTTGTCACTATGGTCATTGATCTCAACAACCCCTACAACGAATTAAGAATTTAATGTTCCCAAATCACATTAGAACTCCACGATTATTGACCTCCACCACGATTCCATCAATCGAAATCGGTAAAAAGTGTAAGGCCTACATCGAATTGAGCATTTAATAGTCCCCAACCAAATTAGAACAACACATTAACACTGAAAACTTTAACCATTCACGGTCATCCTATATCTAATCTATCGAAACTTATCTATAATCGCAAAATATCGACTACTTAAGACAATCGATGACCACTGATGATCATCCAAGGAGTCCAATTTACACGTCGTAGTTGACTGCTAATAGAGTAGACTATCATACTTCACTCACATATGTGAACAGTGACTGTGAATAACTATCAGGGCACTATTTAGTCTATTATTGATACTTCGCAGGCAATGGTACGAGTCTCGTACTCGTAAAACGCACAAATCGAGTGTTGTGTTCGATTGCAGTGGAACTCTAAACTCCACCTAAAAACCAAAATCTTTCATACCTAAGTCTATTGCAGTATACTGCAACGTGTAAATCAAATTTAAGATCAACGTTCATCGAAGATTGTCGATTTTCAACGGCCATCAACTGTGGTGATTCAACTACAAACGCCACCAACCGATGAATTACAACCACCATCACAGAAAAGGACGCACCCACGATCGACATGGCAGCTTAATTAATCAATTCTCGCCGTCGAATGTCGACATGGAAACTGTTCGATGGAGCAAGCAAATCTCTCACAGCGTATCCTCGATGGTGGAGGCCGTTGCGGGAGTTGGAAGGACTTCCGGCCGTTGCGGTTCGCTGTCAGAGAGGAGGAGAGGTGGTCGTTGGATATATCCGGTGCTTTTCCGATAAGGGCCGAGTGAGGCCGCAGGGACGCACCAGATTGCGGTGCGCTCCAGAAATGAAAACATAGCGAAGAGGGGGCGCGCACTCTCGCAAAGTGATGTAAACAGTGGAAGCAAACGTGCCTCGTGCCAGACCAAAAGCACGCGTGGAAGCGATGCCGCAAACGAGGAAGATAGGCGAATACGCAGAAGGCTTTAAAATAACAAACGCTGAGATGCGATTAGAGTAGAATGCACTGCCTTTAAGTTAACTGTCTTTTTCGTTTACCATAATACTGTATTAGCAAGTGACTCAGTCCGCGGTCACGCGCACGGGGGCATAGTTATTCACGCCAAGGGTGATATGAGCAATGAAAAGGTCATTTGGCTCAGCCGGAGTTCGATCCCGGATCCACCTATTGTCGGTGAGGTGCACTAGCAGTTACACCACCAAGCCACAAACCTGCTAAGTTGTGAATTCCAGACGGGATTTCGATAATAAGCTACCCGTAGTGTTTCTCTCCAGCAGTGGCTTAGTAACCACGAACTCCGCGGAGTCGGAGCTCCGTCTCAATAAGGAATCGAGACGCTTGAAGGAAGCTGACTTGGAAGTGTCACTGGTAGTTAACCAGAAATTGGGAGATCAAGGTTCGAACCCCAGCTGAGACCAGCGGTTATTTCATTACGAATTTCTCCTTCCGTGCAATAGGGTGGTTTCCTATTATTTTTTATTGCCTAAATCGAGAGACTATTACTCCTGGAGAACGTATTTCAAGCTTTTAAATTTTTAAATGACGATATCTATTCTATCGCGATTAAATGAAAAGTGAAAAATTTCAAGCGCGCGAAAAATCGACGGCTAAGTATGAATGCTAGGAAAACTCCGTGTGGCGTCATTCTGGTTCCCGCTGTGGGCGTGTGAGGTGACCTTGGGGCGAGGCTTTGAGCGCTGATACGACGCAGGATGCTAGCAGGTAGCAGAGTACCCTGCTAGCTGGTAGCGCTTGGCTAAAATAAGGATTATTAATACATTATCAAACGAAGAAAACTTTCCGACCATAGCCAGTTTTAATAGGTGATTATTAACACATGTCTCCCTGAGCTCTGTGCCTCATGCATGCATTGGTAATCTCAGACAATGTAAAACTCCTATCTACTCGTATAGAAACTAGGTCCCTGTGACGTCACGTGGAGTGGAATCACATTGGCGCCAATCTTGCCTTTTTCAAATGAGGATAAAATTGACCATTGCCATTCGTGTAAACTAGGATTTCTAAAACCAAATAATTTGTACATTATGAATACACTAATTGTGGGTAAGGAATCGCAATCAAGTCATTTCATTTTCTTTCATGAAGGAAACTACCTTATTCCTTTTAATTATATGCCCTCTACGGTGCCTGCCTCATCCCCCCTCTACTCGCTAACACACGCTATCAAATGTCGCAAATTTTTTAGATGTTTTCTAAGAAAATATTTGTAACTGACAACAAATAAAAAAGGACCAACTTATAGAAAACCAAAAACCATGCTAAGCTCATCAGGTAGACAACGAACATAAGTAAATCTCTATAGCCTCCGGCTCAACCTTATTTGGTACATGATGATGGCGCCGCTGCGTCGAAACTAGTTGTACCACGAGAATAAATTGCTGGATGAATACATAGTTTTATTCCTTTCATTTGTTACCATAAGTAAAAGTGAAAATTAGAATTCGCACTGATTTGTAAGTTAAGGGAAAGATAAATTACCGTGAGAAGGGCCTGAGTTTTATCTCATTTCGGAAAATTCTCTTATATATATTAATTCTCCCTATATAGCGCTCATTCGAGGCAGACACTGAGCTTATTCCATTCTAAATATATGTCAGTATAATACTGCCAGCTCGTGTGTAATATTTTAATCCTGCGCCGTGAACGGTAGTGAAATTTTCATGAATTTCCACGAGAAAAAAAATCCCCTGGACCAAGGACCCTTGAGTTTCCGGGTCAGAGCGCAGCCCACTAAGCTATTCACATTCTTAACGTTCCCGACGTTTACGTTCAATTGTACTGAGGCTAATGGTTATTGATATTCGAATATATCGATTAGATAAATATACCGAATATCCAGTACCATGAGCCTCGGTACAATTGTCATGGGAATCAAAGAACTTAGATAGTGAAGTGCTCTGAGCAGTGGCCCAGAATGCGACCGAAAGGTCCACGGTTCGATTTCCAGTTCAGATGATTCATCTCTCATAGCAATTATTGTCAACCGATTTCATGTGAATGAAAATCCAATTGAGTTTATTTTTTCTTTAACTGGGCCTCAATTTTATACGTCGATTAGTGTTATGAAGTGTGGGTCTTTAATAATTAAATACAAAATTTTGGGCCAACGTGTCGGTACATTTTATTTATTTATTTTCTTAACCCCGAAAACGGCACTGATTGGCCTTTTCATCGGTGGGATGGGACATAACGACGATAGGCGATAACTGACATCCATGCCCTGGGCAGGGGTAGTCTACCCAGGTGGGACTTGAACCCGCGACCCTCAGCTTGGCAGGCGAGGACTCTAACTGGCCGCCACCGTACCTTTATGCCTTCAACAGGGCCATGAATGAAAATGATTGCATTCATTTTGTAAATTTACAATAAAGATGAGAGAAGAGTTTTGCATTTAATTTCTTAAGACCCACTACTACTCCATGACGCTAATCAACGTGAAAAGCCAATGCGAGATCCAAACTCTAAAAATGGATCTTCTTCCGCACGCAACTCCCTTCAACAGCGACAGGGACATATCTAAAATTTGATGCTTTCTCGCCGCAGTTTTCCCTTTTCGAGGGATTGCAGCGGCCCCTCATACCCCCGTGGGGGACGTGATTGCTCCCCCCTCCCACCACAGAAGGAGGCGCTTTACAAAATTTCCCCGAAGAGAGGCTGGAGTAATGGGAGTGATGGAGGAAGGGGGGGGGGAGAAGAAAGCCTCGAAACAAAGGCAAGGCCATCCATCGATCTCAGAGATGCACAGAGGGGCGAGACGAATAATGACTTTTCCCACGCGGGAGAGTTGTCTACATATATCATGGTCTCAGATCCGATTTTTTTCAAAATCATTTTTATTGGACCATTTTTTAATGGGAAATTTCATTCTTAGCGCACATAACCTCGCACCCTTGCGCGTGGCTGCGTAATAAGTCACTTATTTCATGCGGTGCTTAGGAAATTGTTCGTCGCGAAATAATTGGGTAGGGTTTATTTCTCTGACAGTGGATTAGCCGGTACGCCCTCTGTCTCCCGCGTACCATATATGTGGACCTAATTACACCTTGTTCCCGAAACCCAGTCTGACAGTCATTCACATTACAAATAAATAGCTCGGTGACGTATCAGATAAAATACAGAATCGGCAATTGGGAGATTCGGCTCGAATACCGCCGAAGCAAAATTATTTTTGTCTTGGCGAATTACATCCATGGTGTACACATCAAAACTGGGTAATATATTAGCCACCGTCCAATCCGTCTAGCCCAATTCAGAGCTCTAAATAAAAAAATAAAAAAATTCGGACTAATTCTGGTGACTCGTGAAGAAGAAATCATTGCAACTTAGCCTCTTTAGATAGTAACCAATTATGGTTAGCATACATTTCAGCATTTACATATACGTAATTGATGCAAAGAATTAAATGGCCTTGTGATGGATGAGAATGGTCAACAAATTGTTGTCGTTGGCAACCTGCATGCCATCCGAAATATCTTTTGGGGGTGGCATCACTTCGCATTTTGCCTTTTGGAAGTTGAATATGAGGTAAATCAAGTACACGTTCAAATAATATCTCTTAACAAATGGTTTTCAAATTAGGTAGTAGAAAATTTTCCCGCTTAGGGAAAATTTGATGCCGAAAAAATAAAATTTTCGGCCCACCCTAATGCACAGACAGGGTAGAGCAGGCACTGCGAGGAAGCGGCTGGGACGTGCGAAGAGGGGAATGAATGGATTTGTTCAGGGAGGATGACGCTTTTTTCAGGCTGCTGGCTTTCACGTCTTATTTTCAGCTAGCTAATGGATAGAAATGCAATAGTTCATCGTTTAAAATATAAATACCAAAACACTAACGCATACTAACCATGATTTCAGATGCATTAAGTGTAAAATTATTGGAGAATATCATCTAAAAAAATTATAATTTTTTAGGAACTTAAAGTCAAGAACGAGGCAGCCCTTATCTCTACGGAGACTCACTCATCACCCGCAAATTAGCGAAAAATGTGAAGATATCCCAGAGGAAAAGCAATTTCTCGATCAAGAAAAAAACTGTTTTCTGAATATGGAAAATGATTTTTTCTCCGTGGAATTTTCAGCAATTAAAATCTATTTAATGCTTCTAAAATCAATTTTAAAAAGCAACTTAGCCATAAGTAATATTATGGATTTCAGAAAGGGAGACGGTAAACATAAAAATGATCAATAGGAAATGTAAGAGAGAGTAAAAATTAAATTTCGTGGAATGTAAACTGGAAACTTGAAATCTGTAGTCTTAAAAGCTTAAAATTGGACAAAAGACGGGGATCGCGAGGTAAAAGTGGACAAAAAAAGGGAGTCATCGGTGTAATTGGGAGCTGGGGAGGGTGAAAAGGAGGTGGAGAAAGGACAGAGGCGCCCCTGGCGACCTGACGAGGATGCGGAATCAAGCGAGGACTCATCGGAGACGCCATGTGATTTCCGGTGTTATCTCGATAGGTGCGGAAATAAAAAGAGGGGAGTGCGATAAGATAAGGCGGAGCAGAGAGGCGGATCGCGTCCGAGGGAGTGTGTCTGGACGGCCGAGGGCAACTGACGGCTGAAGAGTATGCGATTTCGAATCGATCGGTCGACGGGCTAACGACGACGCGCATGCGCACAAGCTATTTGAACGAGACGTTCCGTCGACGCTAAGGTGCGATACTACTTTTTTTTGCACACGAAAGTGAGATCATCAGAGGCCAAAAAGAAGAATTCACTGTTTTAACACTAGGAATACCGAACTTGACACCCCCCCTAGAACTACCGAATGGAGTCATTTTGACTCCTACCTTATTATTGTTTATTTTTGCTGTTTATGTCTGTTTTTATTGATAGATTGCATTAGTTTATCATTTTTGTTAATAATTGCAATATTTCAGACGTCGTTTTAACAAAAAAATATATTTTTTTTAAATGCGAAATTTGACAGTGTTGCTTTGAAATTCTTTTTTCTTACATGTTATGTTGTTTTAATAGAATTATAATGGAGGAATTGGATAAAACAGCAAACGTAGACTTTTCAACACATTTTATCATATTGTTTGAATGATCAAAAATATTACTTAGGCTACATGGTATTTGGGAAGATAATTAACTAAAGCAAAAAAATGTAGTTGATACGCCACGCATTTGTCTAAGGTGCTTTAGAGTTCAAGCATTGTCGTTCATTTTCATTGCCCACACAAAGACTTTTGGCAGGTCTTGCAATTCCCAACTGATAGATTATTTTTGCACTTTGGTTTTGCCTGGAAATAATTTTTTCGCAGAAACCCGTCAGAAGAATCTGCGGCATTGGACACGCAACGATTTTATCTACATCTAACATGAGGATCAGCCAACTCTGTGACGAGCTTTTTCTAAAACGTCTTGCGCGAAATGTTTTAGGTAGTCTCAGTGTACACTATCCATGAACACCTGCTAAGTTGGGAGTATTTTCCAACGAGTAGATAGGCTATCACTGAGTAGACGTTCTTGTGGTATATTTGTGATTTCATCTCTTTTGGTTCTTCTATTCTCTTTTATTTACCTTTCCCACAATGCTAGTACCCTGGATTTTTTTGCTGTTCAGCGAGTTTGACTGAGGTAAAGTAATTATATACAGTAACATTTCGCCCTTTTTCAGAAATGGTTGCATTGGTTTCAGTACTGCTAATCGGCAATCTGCATGAAGTGAATTACCTTTTCCAACATAAGGGAAGGCATTTGCAAGATATTTGCTCTCCTTGTCAACAGGTAGCCAATATTCATGGCCGTATTTGTCCGGATTATAAGGAATGTACAGAGTGAAATATACCTAATTACACTGGGAAAAAGTTGTTCATCAACTCTAATGTACGGACCAGGTTTGTAACAAGCAATGTAATTCTCTATGAATCTATCGTACACTATTGAAAAGAGGGCAAACTTGACAGTTTTGAGCCGCTGGAATCAATTAGATTTCTTATCAACTCTTAGACATTGCAAAATGTTAACAAACCTAGTCGTTCGTTGTAGAAAATGGTATTCCCCAGTCGTTTGACCAAATACTCTCAATAGAGTAATCATTTGTACCTGGTATTCCTCGGGCATAAAATATGGCTATACATGCAACTAGCTCCACATCGGAAAGTGTAAAATCTTCGTAATTTTGCCTGCGTGACTACTAAGTAGGGCGATTTGGTCAGACACAACAAACCTCATCCGCCCCGGCGCCACCCTACCCTCGCCCATTCCTACCTGTCCTCCCTTAACCCATCAGCTGCCCAGGCCGTCCCATACCGCCATTTGGGGGCTCTGATGACGTTATCCACTCGTTGTATGCACACAGCTCTCATACTCTCACTCACGTGATTGTGACGTCATGGAGAGTTGCAACTAATTTTCAGAATATTCGAAATGCCGAAAAAAAATTCTCCTGCTCCGGGATTCGATCTGCCGTCCTTTCCATTGACAGTCGAACACCTTACCACTAGTCTACAGATGCTCGTGCATTGTATTGCGGTTCTTAATGTATATAATATCTTGTATGAATCACTGATTTTCGAGTTCCCTCCCCATCCGATCCTCGTAGAATGCCTACTGAGACTTTGTGGAAGAAAATACGATTATTAATGTACTTTATTGCGACATGAAAGAGTGGCTGTCCTTAATTACCAAGACCACCAAAGATTAAGGTTGGATGTTATGTTCCTCATTGCCCAGGACTCAATCAGTCCTCAGTATCGCAAGTATAACCCTCGACCATTATGAAACATGCATTTGAATGCTGCCTATCTCTTCCCTCCTCTTCTCCCTGGGCAGAGTATTGCGATCAACAGCTGGATCGTAAGGATATCTCCGAGTCGTTACCGTACATCTTGCCCTCAGTTATTTGGAACTTATTCTTACTCACCAATTCGCCAATTACGCGATGTAGGTCTTGCCCCATCCCCTCTCTTTGCAACCGTTAACTCTCCCCCTGACGGAGAAACTTTATTGCGATATGAAAGAGTGACTGTTCTTAATTACCAAGACCCCAAAGATTAAGGTTGAATGTTATGTTCCTCATTACGCAGGACTCAGTCAGTCCTCAGTATCGCAAGTTTAACCTCGACCATTATGAAACATGCATTTGAACGCTACCTATCTTTTCCCTCCCCTCTTCTCCCTGGGCAGAGATAGTGACTTGATGTGACGTTCCGTCTCATATATCTTTTACCAGACGGGAAATGCTGAACATGCGATACCAACCCTTCCATGACCAACCTTCTCACTACCTCACGTGGAGAACTTTGTTGAGAAATGCAACAACACCACCGTCGTGAATCAGTCGTAGGGGCCTGCCTGGTAATGCGTCGGTTTGGAGCTGAATCCTTCCAGGGCGAAGTCCACACTTGATCACCCTACGTAGCACACAATCAAAAGGAATGAAGGTTTTGCCTCACAAAAATTAAAGTCAAACACGGTGTAATTTATAATTGGTATATTTTATTTCTGGTAATTTGTACAAAAACAGATAACACCACATGAAATATTTTATTTCAAAATCAATTCAATTAATTTATCATTAAAACTTCCACACATTTCCAAGACAAATCTTTTGCAGACATCCATATCAGTTCCGTATTCAGAAAGTTCGTCATCGACATTATTAAGAAAGGAAAATATATGATCTGAAATATTGTCAAAATTTTTGCACACATGAGTAGATGTTTTTCCTCTGCACCCATTGCAACTGTTTTCTACTTTACTGCAAATATTTTGAGTCAAATTATCCATAACATTTTGAAAAGACTCTCCCCAATTTAAGCACTGCTCGATGGCATGGTCGACACATTTTTCTAAACGTAGGAGACCGCACCAAGAAGTTGATCCTAACCACACACAATATTTTTCCTCTCCATCCACCATTTTCACTAACTTAATTAGTTTTTCACCATAAAGTTCACAAAATTGCACACTAATGTCACCGATCGTAAACTTATCCATTTCACTACCAAGACCACTTTCGAAGAAGGAATCAATCTTTCTCTTCTCTTGAAGAATTTCTCTCCATTGCGGCGGTCTGAGGGATACACCTAGATTTCCGTTTTTCCCGATGAATATAACAGCTAGAAATTCATTTTCAGGTTCCAACCCCACTGTTACCTTCTTTGTCCCGGAGCAATTCAGGTTGTACGTCGTATTCATCAATGTGTTAATTTTTTCTCCCCCTAGAATAACTCTCTCGGAAGGAGTGAATACTGTCTCTGTAGTAGGTGATTGTCGATGATTTCCTCTGTGGTCTGGGCGAGTGTCGGTACTGGTAGTTCGATCCATCTCTTCGGTACGACGTCTTCTGCTCCGTTTGGTGTTGGTTGTTTGCCTGCTTCCTTCGTAGGTTCTGGATCTGCAACGTTTGTTAGAGGCATAAGGATGAAGTCTTTTGCCGGTTTCCATTACGCTAACAAGATGTAACTTGTCGATGAACAGAGGTATAATCGCTGTCTCTGACTACAACGCGACTCTGCTTACTAGGTCTGACTGACTGAGCGTGCGTCTATGAAGTACCTCGAATTATATTTATACCGTGCATGAGCTTATCACTTAACGATGAATGTACATTCACTTCAAACGGTAAACATGATGAGGATGTCATGAATGTTATTCTATCACTAAGATGCTTGTGACGACTTGTGCAAATAAATTACCGATTGGAGATTAATTAGTCACTCGACGGCCATTGAACTTTGACCACTCATTTGCTTGTCGCAGGGTATTTCCCGTCCACGTAAGAACAGCAGGATTGACATTCATTAGTGTTATATCTACTTATATGCCCACAAATACGTCCCATGATATTATCAACAAACGATTTCACAAATCTGTCGTTCTTTTCTTTATTTTTGCTAAAATATTTTAGCAAGGAATCAATAGTATTTCCGTAACTCCTATGGTACAGAAAGAAAATGCAGTAATGACCGCATACTTCGGAGGAGTAGTCTTGCAAATGCAAATCGCTGAATCGCCACGAACATGAATTACGTGAAATGAAGTCTCTGTGATATTTGACAATTGGGGGCAAACCGTAGCTATCAAAATATTCCCCTTTATGATCGTCTCCGATGAAAAATGCCACCCAGTGTTCCCCTGGTTTACGATGAGGATCTGTGTTGGCGATGTAAGCGCATGGTTTCTGTGTATGTACCGGTAGTTTGTCAGCTGCATAAACGCCGGTAGAAATACCTTTAGATATTTTGATGTGCTCAAGGACTAGTTGCAGCTCAAGCGAGTTCATTTTTATCAATATTCTCACTGAACCACTGACTTACGTTTACTACATTTTCTATAGCACATACGTATTTATTTCCAATGCTGTGGTTCGAGTGGAAGCATCTTAAACTTCTTTGTTGAAAACTCTTCAACGAAGGACACCCATATTCCTCCACATCGATGACTGTCTTACCGAATAAACTAGCTAAGTATTGTGCTTTTTGAGATCCTTTTACATATATGTTTCGGTATTTGCTTCCTATGATGAATAATATTCGTTTAATATCACTGATATCACAATGACCATCATCCCACGTTAGTCCGTGGTGGAAGGCGTACAACCAAGAATTTTGTTTCCTGCGACGCTTAGAAAGCTTCGAAGCGGGGTACGGTGGTCGAACAAGCCAGTGGTTGAATGATCTCCTCCTCTCGTCCAGTATTGCGACTTCTTTCAGTACAAAGTTTCCTAAATCGTCCTTGCACGCTTGAAAATCGACGAAGAGATTCGACATAGCTGGATGGCTTCCCAATAGAAACTAAAATATTTTACCCGATGCCGACACATTTTAACCGCTGAAATCTACCAATACATTTCTATTCTTATCAATCTCAATCATATTATCAAATTCAGCATAAATTATGCAATTTAAAGTCTCCTCAAGAGCATCTGAAAATCGTACATCCAACCTTAGACTTCCTTGTCGCATGAGATTCCAATGAGATCCGATGTTAGCCGAGAGATCAGGTGTTAAATCGAAAGCTGTTAAGCAATATCCATTTGGATAATCTTCCCGACCAATCGAATTTCCTTCATTTTGAAAGTGATTTCCTGTGCCGCTGAATAATGAGTGATACGCCGTTACATATAATTTTCTATCTGTGAAGTCTGTGTACAAAGGCTTCGACGGGATTTGCTGCCCCTCGACGTATAAGGATAAGTGTGTCCTTTTAAAATGATGAAAGTTGAAAGGGTTTTTAGTGACATCACCATTGAAAGCTTTGTTCGTTACGAACCCCAAAATACACCGTCTTGGTAATTGCCCTATAAAGATATTATCTATTATTTTACTTTGTATTCCAGCTGAAATAGTAAGAACTTTCATGTCAACTCTTGTCAGAGGATATTTTGCTGTAGTCTTTTCAAGTGCCTTACTGTGTGCAATCATTACAGTTGGATTGATTTTAACTCGTCTTACTAACAGTGTTGCATCCAAAATATTTACTTTAGTATTGCCAGCATCCGACATGAGACTAAAATGATCCCGAGATCTTATCATTTTTACCCTCAACTCAACCCCGTTAAGGAGGAATTTTTCTTGATTGAAAATGTCACTGTGAATACGTCCAATCATATCCACAGGTTTACTCAGGCGTATATAACTTCTTCGATCGACGAGACCCTCGTTTGCATTTTCAAGATTGTCCATAGCAGCAGCTGTGTCTTCGCTCCAAAGTGCCATTGTCAGATGCGTGCTTTTTGCGTCGTTCCCATAATTAAGAAGCGTTTCTAGGTATGCACGGTAAGGATAAGTATTGCTTGGGGGAGAAATCAACTTTTGATTCAGATACACATCAACTTGAGTGAAAAGCGAGTGCATGAAATTATTCACAGGTCCCACATTGTGTTCCCCCGTAATGGCGCCACCATCATTTTTCACAATTCGCACTGTGACGTGGAATAAAGTCTGGCTCAAGTCAAGATACTCGTCACCGCTCGAAGGAATCAAAAACTCGATCGGCGAATCATCATTAATGGAGGATATCGGTTTGTAATGTACCCACTGACCATGTTGAATGCTAGTTTGCGTCGGTGGAATGGTAAAGAGGTCCAATTCGGATTTAGCGCATTCGCAGGAATGCGAATGAAGAAAAGACATTTTTTTCAATCAAATATGTCTATAATGCGCTTCTCGGATTTTCTCTTTCGTGAGACGACCTTCCGAAGTCCTTTCCTATGGACGATTCTCTTTCTTTTCACTTTCTTGTCCTTACTCTTCCTTAGGTTCTTCTTCTTCTTCTTCTTCTGACCAGAGAGTCTTGTCGACTTCTTCACTCTTGGAAGTTTGAATGAAGACTGCTCATTATATCTTCGTCTTTTATTCTTGTATCCTGATCCTTTCATCAGATTGTCCACTGTTTCAATAGCTTTTCTTTTAAGGTTATCTCCTGCTTCATCGAGACGTTTTCTCACAGACTCACGTACGGGCCTATTTTGGGACATGTCCCCAAGTACATTAAATCCTGTTCGGAGAGCTTCTTTACCGACAGCTTTCGCACCTTTGCTCAAAAACGGCAACACTGTTCTAAAAACTCCACGCAATATACTTCCGAGCCCATGCCCACGCTGAAACGATGATCCGCGGTACACATTTGTGATACCCGATCCCGTCTGGCTTTCATAATACCTCAAATATGGATCCTGTAAAATGATTGGTGATCTTCTATTCATTGTTTTTGGATATTTTTCTTCGGAAATGTAGTTTAACACATGAAGTACCGAACTCAAATGGTATGCGGTCACCCGTGTCATCCCTTATGTCTATTTCGACGCAGTCAAATTCCCGTCGTATTACGGATACGTAATGTGGCGTGTCGAATATTATCATCTTTTGTGTGCCATAGACATATTTTCTTGTATCAAGGTTTACTATTCTTAAAAGTGGCGCACATGCATCACCAACGTATTGAGGTTCAATGAGATCGCAGTAAATATACATTTGCATTGGAAAACCTAAGAATATGTTGGCCGGTTTGGATGAAATATGATCACTAGAAACACGAACTTTTGGGTCAAAACCAAGCTGTAAAGCCAGACGTGGTTTAAAGGTAAGAAATAACTCCTGCCCGTTTATTTTTACTTCATTTTCTTTGCTTCTCACGCTTTCTAGTAATAATTCAGGTTCATTTTTCACCCTCGTAATTCTGACACGTCCAGTACTACCTTCAGCTCTAAACAGAAATTGAGATGAAATCTGTTCTTTTTTATTTATCTCCCGTATTAGATCGCCAATGTGTCCGTAGTTGCCCGGTTCTACTTTAGCTTTGTAAAGCATCTCATTACGTTCACCAATACGAATCACATTATTTCCATTACTGACATTTAGAATAGAACAGGGGTAATGAAATTCCACAATTGCAACCTGCCATTCACCACCCAGTTTGAAATGTCTTTGTAACTGAGTTCGAAATCGTGTTGTTGTATTGTCAGGAAATGATTGGGATGAGCTGTTGCTGGGTAAAGTCACATAAAATTCCTCCTGATTCATCTTAGAGCCTTTATATCCTTCAACTTTACCCACGAATCAAATGACTTTGGATATCCTTTCCAACGCACGATCGCTTCTTTTCTGTTGCCCTTTCCTCGGTACCCCAGTATTTTATCTATTTTGTGAATTTTGGTGGTAGGTAACTTCACTCGTTGTAATTCCTGACCGTAAAAGGTGCCGATTATTTCCTCCCCCTTCAAATCTTCGATCACATATACTATCGGCCGCCTCTTAAGAACATTTTTTACTGTAAATATTTCTATCGACCAGGCGCTTTCATAGCCTTTCTGAAATGTATTTCTTTCTTTTGCTATTCTCACATAATCTCCTTTTTTAATTTTATATTTAGCATCATTATATTTACTACTTTTGGGACGTTTGAGTTCTCCCTTCTCCTTCTTCTTGTATAAATTTTTCCAAACCTGATAAATATTTCGCTCATTGACTTCTGCTGGAGCCATTTTAATGCTTGAGTGCTTAGTTTTGTTGTAGCCATTGACCAATTTAGAAATCACATCAACGTACCGACGGGTATTTTCGGATGTAAAATATCGCCACATACGTGTTTTGAGAGTACGATTTAATCTTTCGACAATACATGCCTTCACGTCTGGGTTTCGCGTTACATAGTGATGAATATTATGTTCCTTGAAAAATTGTTCCATTGTCGAGGATGTGAATTCTCTACCTTTATCGGACTGTAAATATAAGGGTTTTCTCATGCTCTTGTTGAATATTTCCTCGAAACCTCTTTTCACATCTGGAGATGACTTTGTCTTGATGGGAATGCACCAAGCAAATTTACTGAATACATCTATTACGGCTAGTAAGTAATTGAAACCGTCATTGTCTTTCCGTAGAGAGCGCATATCATTTAGGTCGCACTGCCAAAGATCATCAATATTATTAACAATGTACCTATTTCTTTCAAATTTTTTACGCATAGGTTTATGCAATGTGTATGAATCAATCCCCTCCAGCCATTTCCTAATTTTATCTGCAGAGTGCTTCCCCTTTAACGAATTTATTAAGTTATAAGCACCAGAAAACGCTGCAGGATTGGATGGGTCTAGGTATGTCTTACTAATACTCATTATAGCTTCAATTTTTCCCAGCTTCTTATTTTATAAGGATTAAAGCGAGAACTTTCTTTTCCCTTAGATTTCCTTGGAATAGGTCCTCCGCTGGTGATGCCTATTTCATTACTCGACGGGTGAATGAAAGCCAACCGCTTTTGGTTACCAATATATTCTTTTGGCGTGTTCAATTCTCTCAAAGCAGTACAAAATAATTCCCATCCTTGAGGATTTGAACTTTTCCTCGGTCGTATTATGTCATTTATTAAGTCAGTTATGTTTGAATGTGGAATAACGTTTCCCTTAACTTTGACAATACCGCGATCATCCCAAGAAATAATATCATTCCTAGTTATCATGCTGTGCAAGAGCTCTGCCTTTCTTCGAAAGGACTGAGGTACAGAGTTTATTATTTCAGATTTTGAATAGCTACCGTGGTCCTTGATGCCCTCAGATATTTCCTCTCTACCTGTGATTGCGTTGTCAGCTTCCACAATAGGAAAATACGTAGGTTTTCTCTGCTTTTCTACCAGATTTAAATACCTTTGTAGAACTTCTCTGTATTTTACCCATTTGTCATGATCTGTAATATCATTTTTGGCAAGTATTCCACGCATTTCCTCATCTAAGCGAGATATTTGTGTTGGCTCATTCCTGTGATGAATTCTATCGACAATTTCTTGCGGTACCAAAATCATTTTGTTGGCGTTTTGCATGTTTTTATTTATTGATTGTCGATCCTACTAGAGCACTTAAAACAGATCCCAATATCAAAGGAAGAAAACCATTACCAGACTGAATGATTACACGTTTTTTCTTTTTCCAACATTCACCCCTTTTGATTAATTTTCTTAATACCTTTTTGTGGCGCCGCAATTTATCAAACTGATCTCGATTTACATCAACGTTCCCCTTCAAAATATTAAAAATACATTCACATATGCTTTCAATAACGTTTTTGTCACAAGTTTTCAAAATGAGCCCCCTCTGTGACGGCTTAACTTTACAAAGAGCGGTGAATAGCTCTGCGTACCTGTTAACAGCGCGAGGCATTCTTGTGAAATGATTGTTTTTGCTCGCTCTTTACCTTTTTAGTTTAGGTGTGTACGCAAAGTTAAATTTGTCGTCTGGGAATATACAAGTTCTTATCCGATGGTCATCGGGTGTGTCTTGTTTAAGATCAATTAATAAATATCCATAAGGATTTGTTGTTGCATCCCTATATGCATCTTGAATGAATAGAGGGTTTTCTGGAAATATCTGTCTAGCCAAGTAACTCACTTGAGTTCTATCTCTGGGATTTTTAAATATTACCAAATAGTGAGAATTTAGAGATATGTCGCGCCTGCCACGTCCCTGATTAAATATATTTTGAGTGATAAAAATCACACTAATGCCACAATGATGCGAGTCTTTAGTAAATAGGTTAACCACCCGTTGATCTACTTCGCTCATTAGATCATCAAAAATAATTAATCTATTGGTGCAGTTGTCACTGAATCTCATGTCAGTTTCGTTTAATTCTGGCAAGCCTTCATGAAAATATACTTTATTATTGTTTTTTAGGTTGCTGGGTATAGAAGCTCTGTTGGCAAAGCACCAAATGATACGGGTAATAGTTTCATCGACCATATAATTAATTTCCGATATGAATTTTTCTAAAAACACTGTCTTCCCGCACCCGGTAGGGCCTGCTATGATGGCTGTGAAAGGATGTTTCCAAGGGAGATTCATGATGTAGAATAGTACCATCCATAGTAAATCCTTTATTTAAATACTTTATTCACTAGTCTTTAGCATATGATGAATAGTTGAATACAATGCCACCAAATGGCTTTGGCAAACAGTTTAATTTATACACATACACATGCGCATATACTAGTAATCGGTGAGAGGGAACAGATCTTCAGATGACCACAATGCAAGACTATGGTTAAAGCTTACATTAGCATTGGACACACTATTTTCACTAGCTTCATCGTCATCAACATCATCATCACCACTGCAGCTCTCATCCCGTATCTCAATCATTTCTATACTTCTCATGTTGGTGTTCTGATCATCTATTGTGACAGTAACCTCTGGATAGAGAAATGAAAGCGACGGAGGTAATTCTACAGAAAAATAAAATTTTTCTCGTTATAATACCCACAGGAATTGAAATAAATAAATGAATAAATTACAAGGACTATTCTGACAAAATATCAAGTCTATTCACTTAGAAAACAATGAAGTACATTCACGTTAAATACAATCAAAGTACCAGAAATATTTCATGTTTGTAAGTTTCAAACAATCCATCATACATAGATTTAATGGTCATAGGTCAAACTCTTAATGAATATCATAAAATATTCATTGCAACGAAAATTCATTTTGAAAAATACATTTGAATGAACATGTTACATTTACACAATGACTTATATAAATTTATGTTCTTAACAAATCATATTACAACTGCAAAAGACGTGCAAACAATGTAACAAAAATGTTTGATGAGTACAAAGGAATGTACTTATCTGGCTTGATTGTTATTGTTGCTATTCATATTTACCATAGCACATATACAAATCATTTTTAAAATATCAAGTGTATTCACATTCTCCTCTTATCATACTATTGTTTGTACCCATAGGGTAATGAGCAAAAGTTCTCACACCTTCTTCTTTTTGTGTAAACAACGCGGTATATTTTACGCTCATCACGTGAAATAACTTTGAACGGAGCCATTCTCCCTATTTTTCTGGGTATTTCCACAATAACAGAGATTTCGCTACCGAAAACCATTTCTTTTAAAGATTCGAAACATACCAAATTCTTGTTCGATATATTAAGTGAAATCCCTTTTACTTTAGTGACAGTTTGAATATTTTTTGGGTTCCCACTACAAGCCACTTTGTAGGAGTAGTTTTTGGGTCCGCCACTCACGAATTCGGTGATGTATGAACCTTCACCGTAACGCGATAGTTCATCTGTCATTTCTCCTAACGAAGTTCCTAACTCAGGAGACCAGTCTCCTTCATTCTCAACGAACAAAACCGAATCTGTATCCCAATACAGTGCTCTCGGCCCCAACTTATCCAGATATTCGAATAACTCAAGTCGTGCATGTGCCGTAGTGTAGCATGCAATTGGGACGCTGATGTTCGCGTTGGGCTTCAGTGCATCAGAGCTATCTGTGCTACACACACAAAGCAGAGTTTCGCTCACAGGTAAGATTCTGGTAACTTCAATGTTAGGATCAGTTAGCTTATCATATAAAGTGTCCACATCAGATATGAATTCCGTTTTCGGAAACACATCTCTCTGTCCAAACTTTCCCCATAAGGAATTCAAAATTAACTTTACTATACTTCTAAGTCCTTCATTTTTCTCAATTTTACTTTCATCCAACCTTACTCCTTCTTTTTCATAAACACTCTCTAACCACCTGACTCTTTCCTCCTTTGTTTTGAACTCAGATGGCCACCCACTGGCTTCCATTTTTATCTTGAGGAAAGTGTTTATGTAGTTTGAGAAAAGACCACCCGAATTTTTTGCTTTGTCAAATTTGGTACAGTCATACTGCCAGAGCTCGGCCGTATCGATAATTTTATATCCCTTTCTCACAGCTGCTTTCACCTCGTCAGTAACCCAGGTACCGACGATCCATCTGTCACTTTCGTTGTCGTGCACACAGTCGTTTTGACTCCTTTGCTGAACGCATGTTCGGCACAAAGGAAAAGTCAACTTGTTGTCCCATCTGTATGGGAGAACGGGGTGGTATAACTTTCTTGGTGGTAGAATTGTGCATTTAATGAGACCCTCCCAGCGATCTATTGTGGGAATTTCTTCGCCAACAAAAATCTTAGGGTGCCCAACCGGATATTTCCTCCACTTATTTACGTACGGATAGAGTGAACAGACATCAACGTACTTTATTTTTTCACCTCTAGCGACACTGTGGTACATCTTCCCCGCATTAGTCCTACCTCCAAAAAAAGCGTCTCTAGGATCTAGAGGCTTTTTCTCAGCAAATGGATTACTCTCCGCGTAGGCTTTCATTTGAGGATTCCCGTTCAAAAGTCTTTGGAATTCGCATTCCCATATTTCTATGAGGTCGCATTTTCCCCTAAGGAGTATTTCACGTTTCCTCATAGTGCTCTCATATCGGGTCCTCATATTTTCTCCGGTACTGTTTGAAATGGGAGCGTCACGATTCTCAAAACATTTAGGGCAACCATGGTAATAGCATCCATAAAATTCGAAAATTGTGGTTCTGTCTCCCTCCTTCAGATAGCCATCAACTTTCCTCCCCATGAAATTAGCTTCATGACCATTTCCTGCGTGATTTATTTTAGCTCCTCTCTTTTTTTCCTCAATCAGGAGCCAAAGGACTGCCACGTGGGACTGCCTGTCTTTCCATCTATATCCCCCCGGCGGGACGATTCCTACGGTGTCTTTAGTGAGAAAGTTTCTTTTGTATGCAAGCATACATGCACCGGCAACTGTAAACGACTCCCTGAATGGGTTTACTTTGGTTAAATCAAAAAATATACTGCAAAATTTCAGGGATGCTAACCGCAAAATGGTAACATCGACGACACAGTATTCTCTCAGCTCTTTCTCATAATGAAAGACGCTCTGATTTTCGTACCATTCGTCAAATACTTGTCTCTCATTTTCAGACATCGTGTTTGCACCATATGCATCCTTTGGTGGCAATGCCCCTGAATAATTTCTATCACAAAAAAAATGCGGGAAGTATCCTTTCTTGAGATTTTCACTTAAGCCGAATGCCTTCGGTAGTTTAGCAAGTGACATCGGCATGAAATTGAGAGAATCAATGAACTTTAAATTGTCTATTTGCATTGATATAATCTTTGTCCCTGTCATTAGTACGCTCGGCTTCCAATTCAATTTGGATGTCATGTGAGAGAGAATAAACTGACCATCGTATCCTTTCATGTTATGGGCCACGACAACTATTTCCTTGAAATTCTTTCTTGGAAGCGTCAAATATGTGAAAAATTTCGAAACTGGGTCATTGCCGTCAAAAATGTTCTGTCTGCACCCGCAAGCATGGCAAATATGCTCAGCTTCCTGCACATGATAACAAATAGAACATGCCTGCTGTACGACGCAAAGAATAGGTTGGTGCTCAAATGATCCGTTTTGCAGTTTTTTATCTTGACGGCACTCAAAATCATAAAAAACATACAGCACTTTGCCGTCCCCCTTGTACTTGACCTTTTGCTCATCAGGCTGCATGAAACAGAAGTGAGGCGGTACCTGAGAACATTTGCATACAGCACAAAATATTTCTCCGCAAACATGTGGAGATGTTCGTCCCTCAGTCCCATACACTCTGGAGCAAAGTGGGCAGAACCGCCACCTCTCGCACACCGATGACTTGTCATCCCCCATTTTCCCTAATTTCTTATGATTCTCGAAGCATTTGATGTTCATAAATTTTCTCTTGCATTGATCACAAGTAATTGTCATAGCCCCAGAGGCGTCACTACTGCAAGAATCATCTCCATGACAGCACGGGCATTTCTTATTACATCTATGGGCACCCTTCTGATTGTACGGAACTCGGCACTTGCGGCAGTAATATGAACAAGAAAATGCACCAGTTACAGAAGTAATTACATTAAAATGACCGTTTTCATAAATTAAATCTATATTTTTCCTCTGTCTCTCAGGAGTAGAATCAGGACCAGCAAAAATGACACTGCGCCCCTTCCTGTCAGAGAATACAGTTACCGTGAAGTCAGACAAATGCTCTTGAAAAGCCTTAAGCTCTTCTATTCCACCACCGTTTTCCAAGTTTACATTCAAGTTCTTACAAAGTTCCAATGCCCTCTTTGACTGCTCGTTTCCGGTGTTTTTTCTGACTTTTAGCTGAACAGAAGGACAATCTTGATGCCTTGACAACGCGACTGCTAAAGCTCTCGCGAGACAAAGCGAATCATCATTACTAATTAGTATTATGCTTTTTTTGGTTCTGCAAAAATCCTCAAAACTCAAAATATTTGGGTACGTAAACCTCTTTCCCCTACCCACAGGCATAATAATATGGTGTGCAGTTACGATCAATTGATCGGAGAGCAAGTATTCGTCATTACTTTGAGCAAACTTGGCGAATGTATCAAACACTACATCAGGAGAAAGCTGGTCAGCCCGCCTAAATGATATGCCTATGGACTTCTCGGGTGAAATATCTGTGGATATAGTCATTCCTAGATGATCACACTCCTTAACATTTTTGGATTTTATATGTTCCAATATTTCAGTCAACGTTCCCTCAATCCAATTCAATGGGGAAACATTTGGAGGACATTTCCTTAATTTGATCCTAATTGCCATACCAACAGTATTAAATCTTTTGTAAAACCTTTCGGCCTCATCGATCAGCAAAAATTTACCTTCATCATGCGAATTCGTAATTTCGTCGTCGTCGTCGTCTCCAACTTCCTGATCAGTCATTCTGCCACTGCTGTTTTCCTCTTTGTCCTCCGCACCATCTTTCTCATGTTCCACGCCCGCTGCATTCTCCTCTTCTTCCTTTTCCAAATTTTCTGCTTTCCTCTTTCTTCTTCCACCGCCAACTTGCACCACATCCCGATCGAAGAGGCTGACGGGATTCTGCTCCTGACCACCATCAGGCTTCTTTCTCTTACTTGATATCGCTGTTTCTTCATCAGAGTCCACGTCGGAATCTGCAACAGTTAAAGGGTTTGTAAATCGAAACTGAATTCAATTACTTATGTCGCTTCAGTTACACATTACGAAAAGTTATAGTTAGCAATTTAACTTACCAATAATGTTAAACTTCTTCCTCGGGTTGCTTATCCTCTCTGTCCCTGGCACCTCCCGTTCTGAATTTAAAATCATCAACCATAGATCAATTTATTGAATAATAAATATTTATTAAAATGTATGATTCATGTTTCTATTCTACCATAAACTGGATTAAATTAAATACATAAATACTCATTGCATAAAATAAATACACATATATAGAAGAAATAAAAATCTCACCTTTTGTTGTAGTGCACGTCCCCTCATTGACGCATGAATCCGCATCCGTGCTGTCACCATCATCCGAAGATGTATCGGGGGCTGAAAAGGTTAAATTGTTCGTTAGTCGATACCACACACACACGCTACTTTTACCGTTTTTCTGCAACTATTTCTATATTATAAAACTTGATTTGCTAAATTCCATTTAACTCACCAACTATTCTCTTTCTTTTCATATTCTTATTATCGCCACATTTGGAATTCCGCTTCTTTTTCATACTCTCGCCGATCTCTTTCTTCTCCTTTTCCTTGACGATAGGATCTAAAATTATAAAGAAATCAATTACTTGTAGAATTGCTATATTATTATTATTATTATCATTATCATTATTATAATTAGCCATCTAATAAACTTTTTTTTTCAGATTATTTAATTTTGAATTCATTAAAGCATATGACTTTTGTCTGACTAGAGTTTTTGCACAATAATTAATATAAATATTATTTGAATTAAAGATGGTCATTTAACTCACTAGATCCACATAATTGTGCCTCTGCTTCATAGGCAACCTTCATGAGGAGATCGTCATCGTCATCCTCCCCCTCCTCCTCCTCCTCCTCCTCCTCTCGGACACTCTCCCGATTGAGTTCTGCAAAAGAAGAATATAAATCTTTTATTATTATTACAGCGTTATTGCTTTAAAAATGATCATAATGTATAACCATGAACTTCACTAAGCACTGACACACGAAAAAACTCTTACCTTGAATGTTCTGCTTCTCTTGCGCGCAATCTTGAAGAGTCTCCTTGCTGACGTTTGCTGTCATACACCGTCCGGACTGCTGTACCCTTTGCCTTGCGGTCTCTAGAATTCCCGTGCACTTGCTCTCCACCATAATTAGGTACCGATGCAGAGCGGGACCTAATGCATCGTCGACAACCTTGTCTCGCGTCAGGCCGTCTAAGTATTCACACAATTCTTGAGATTTAGTTTTCGCAGCCTTAGATCTAATCCCTATCTGCGCTGCTTGATTCTCAAACATCTTAAGATATTGAGCTGCAGCACACTTAACTTTATACGAAATGAAATGTGTCCTCGCCATGGAGTACAGCTCCTCAGTAAGAGCCGTAATTAAAGTTGCCATGATGATGATGATAATCAAGAAGTTTCTACGTCTTCACTGAACAGTGCAGGGGCTACGACTATGAACACTAGCAAGGATGGAATAAACTCGTTAGTTTCAGAAGCATGCGCTTATATATGACAATTTTACTGTAGAGAATGGGTAGAAATGATGTGTTTGGATGCGGTGATGACGGTGAGGTGGGAGAGGAACACACAAATGAATGATTTGCGCATACTTTCATTATCATGTACTGTATCACATCATTCTTGTTGTTCCCTATGAGTTTCAACCATTCGCCATGAGCGTCGTTCGTCTCAAGAAAGAGAGAAAGGGGGGCGTGAGTCCCGATAATGATAACGACGCTAGGACATCAGCGATGACCATCGAATTTCAATGGTTTGAGGAGGGTTTTGGTGATAAACATGAGATAGGTGGATAATAGTACGTCACATATCCCTACAATGAGGTGAAACGTCACATCGAGTCTATACCCCGTGGGATTAGCAAATATCTCTGCCCAGGGAGAAGAGGGGGAAGAGATAGGCAGTATTCAACTGCCTGTTTCATAATGGTCGAGGGTTAAACTTGCGATACTGAGGACTGACTGAGTCCTGCGTAATGAGGAACATAGCATTCAACCTTAATCTTTGGGGTCTTGGTAATTAAGAACAGTCACTCTTTCATATCGCAATAAAGTTTCTCCGTCAGGGGGAGAGTTGACGGTTGCAAAGAGAGGGGATGGGGCAAGACCTACATCGCGTAATTGGCGAATTGGTGAGTAAGAATAAGTTCCAAATAACTGAGGGCAAGATGTACGGTAACGACTCGGAGATATCCTTACGATCCAGCTGTTG
The DNA here is from genome assembly GCF_921293095.1 of Ischnura elegans. Taxonomy (NCBI): domain Eukaryota; kingdom Metazoa; phylum Arthropoda; class Insecta; order Odonata; family Coenagrionidae; genus Ischnura; species Ischnura elegans. The sequence goes on along the minus strand of NC_060253.1, from coordinate 108,658,204 downwards.
ATCGCAATACTCTGCCCAGGGAGAAGAGGAGGGAAGAGATAGGCAGCATTCAAATGCATGTTTCATAATGGTCGAGGGTTATACTTGCGATACTGAGGACTGATTGAGTCCTGGGCAATGAGGAACATAACATCCAACCTTAATCTTTGGTGGTCTTGGTAATTAAGGACAGCCACTCTTTCATGTCGCAATAAAGTACATTAATAATCGTATTTTCTTCCACAAAGTCTCAGTAGGCATTATACGAGGATCGGATGGGGAGGGAACTCGAAAATCAGTGATTCATACAAGATATTATATACATTAAGAACCGCAATACCATGCGCGAGCATCTGTAGACTAGTGGTAAGGTGTTCGACTGTCAATGGAAAGGACGGCAGATCGAATCCCGGAGCAGGAGAATTTTTTTTCGGCATTTCGAATATTCTGAAAATTAGTTGCAACTCTCCATGACGTCACAATCACGTGAGTGAGAGTATGAGAGCTGTGTGCATACAACGAGTGGATGACGTCATCAGAGCCCCCAAATGGCGGTATGGGACGGCCTGGGCAGCTGATGGGTTAAGGGAGGACAGGTAGGAATGGGCGAGGGTAGGGTGGCGCCGGGGCGGATGAGGTTTGTTGTGTCTGACCAAATCGCCCTACTTAGTAGTTGCGTGGTTCCACAATTGTACATCGCTTTATGTGAGTCAGTATAAACGAATCAATAAATAATCGTATATAATACCTTTTTTTGTAACTACCTATGAAAAGGAAAGTAAATGTGAATTACTGCTTATATTTCGCACGCGTTTTGTCTGAATCTTCAGACTCACTAGAAACGTTTTGAGGAATAAAATCCTCGACTTCGTCACAGCCGAAATGACCTTTTGTTTCGCGTTCCGATTCACCTTCCGGTATAGAATGCAACATAGATAGGACTTCTTCACGCTTTCGCCTACTTCTTCTAGCCATACTCCCAGTCAGGAAGAATGAAATCCTTGCTTCATAGGAGTTTTACAGTCCACTCGAGAGTTCACTGGATTCACTAATGCAAAGGACAGCGCACGGTTTTCCTGTGCGGCACCCGGCAGCCAGCGCTGTCAGAGCCGAACGTGCTAGAACAGTAACTTTATTTCATTCTACTGATTTATTTTCCTGGTTCATCAGTATATCAATTTTCTTGGGAATCGGTATATCAGAGGTACTGTTTCATATTTGAAAATCAACTTCCACGCAGTCAAGGCTGAAATAAAAGTGCTGCAGCGCAATGCACAGTATTAGCGGGCGGCGGCAAAGGTGGGCTGCGAGAAGGAAGGGGTAACGGAGGAGGGACAGATACAACGGATTCTTAACACATGCATTTGAAAATGCTATGAATTGCATATTCACCACTTTATCGCAAGGTAAAAGATTATCAGGACATTCACATAGTTTGTAGATCCAAACACAGACCCGTAAAATAAGAAATGCTTTCAAAGTCTCGCAAATATGAGCCAAAAGGAAAATAATTGTATATTTAAGCCTTTGATTGATTTATATTAATTATTATTGACATAAGAAGAGATAAAAACTTGTATAAATATTACTATTTGGTGAAAAGACAAGCAAAATACATTAGGGAGTCAAAATGACTCCCTTTGGTAATTAAAGGTAAATTTTGAAAAACGTGCACTATTTTATTTTCTAGAATTATTTTAATCGCACAGCCTTATTTTGTGTCGAAAATGAATAAAAGTCACGGAATTTCAGGCCGGAATTCGGAAAATTTTAGACAGGGCAGAGAAATAAAAATGGCGAGGAGTCAAAATGACTCCATCGGTAGTTCTAGTGTTAAACACAATTTTAATAGGGTTGTTTCATATTATTTTTTATTGCCTTAATCGAAAGATTATTACTCCTGGAGTACGTATTTCAAGCTTTTAGATTTTTAAATGATGATATCTATTTTTCGCGATTAAATGAAAAGTGAAAATTTTCAAGCGCACAAAAACGCGTCGGCTAAGTATGAATGCTAGGAAAACTCCGTGTGGCGTCATTCTGGTTCCCGCTGTGGGCGTGTGAGGTGACCTTGGGGCGAGGCTTTGAGCGCTGATACGACGCAGGATGCTAGCAGGTAGCAGAGTACCCTGCTAGCTGGTAGCGCTTGGCTAAAATAAGGATTATTAATACATTATCAAACGAAGAAAACTTTCCGACCATAGCCAGTTTTAATAGGTGATTATTAACACATGTCTCCCTGAGCTCTGTGCCTCATGCATGCATTGGTAATCTCAGACGATGAAAAACTCCTCTCCACTCGTATAGAATCTAGGTCCCTGTGACGTCACGTGGAGTGGCATCGCATTGCTGATAATCTAGCCTTTTCCAAATGAGGTTAAAATTGACCATTACCATTCGTCTAAACTGGGATTTCTAAAACCAAATATTTTGTATATTATGAATACACTAATGGTGGTTAAGGAAACGCAATCAATGCATTTCGTTTTCTTTTATGAAGGAAACTACCCTATTATGCGACTGGTTCACTTGGCGAATTCATCAACTTCAGGTAATATTAACATTAATGTTAATATTAATATTAATGGGAGTAACATAACGCCACGTGAAATCCTTAGATTTCTGCTACGGACATAATATTACGCCATCTGTCATTAAAAAATCGTAGTTTGCTATTTTTAAATAAAATTGTAAACCTCTAAATAAAAAAATGAAAAAAAACAAAAGCAAAAATCATTCTTCAAAATCATACCAAGCACCTATTCCTCGCATCAATTTTTGACTATCAAGAAATAAAACATATGTATTGAAAGTGGCCAGCACTAGGGTAGAGATCTACAGTTCAGCACGGTAAGAGTCCAATTCAGAGCTCTTAAAGTTTGAAATTTTGTTGAAATTCAGACTGTATTTGGTGAATTATGAAGAAGTAATCACAGTAATTACGGCTATTTAGACAGTAAACAATAATGTTTACTTTAAATTACATCATTAAATACACAAAGTTTAAAGTTTATCTAAAGATTGTTATGGTTTTGCTATGGGTGAGAATGATTAGCGAATTGTCATCGCAGGAAAACTGCATGCCACCCAAAATCTTTGACTGCTTGTGGCATCACTCAGCATCATGCTATTTGGAAGCTGAATATTAAGGCAATTCAACTATTAATTCGACTTGTGAGTTGAAATGCTAAAATTTACACGAATCATAAGTACTTACTGCCTAAATAGGCTAACATGCTGTGCTAATGAGTTGCAGTTGAAGTCTTCTCCATTAGTCATCAAATTCAGTTTTAACTTCCGCAAAACATTGAATAGGTCTTAAGGCAATGAATAACAACGACAATTAAGGCTGCTTAATAATTTTAAAACGAATGAATAACTGTCATTGATAGATAGGTTTACTGACATATATTTAAACAATATCATATTCAGTTTTAAAGAGACCTTGTTAGAGTAAAATGACTGTGTACAATTTTTTAAGTGGCGTTCGGAATTAATATATATTTCTTTTCGTACTCGATTGTTAGCGTAATTGAATTTGAACGATTAATTCCCCGAGGTTCAATAAATTATGCCTCCGTAGATGTTCAGCAACAGTGGCGCCGAATCCATGGGGCCTGAGGGGGCCCGAGCCCCCTCAAAAAATTGTTGTGGGTGTGAGGAAAAAATGTGTCAGGCTTGTCGATTTTCCCCGTAGCGTCCAGATATCGAGATTCGAGTTATCAGGGTTCTAATGTTGATCACATGACTCTTCTAAAATGCTTAAAAAATTTAAAAATCACTACTTATACCAATTTCCAGGGCAAGATCCCCGGTTTGGCCCCCCCCCAATATTTTTTGTTAGTCGGCATCCCTGTTCAGCAATGACGATACGCATAGAATTAAAAGATGCGGATTATTGGATTTTTATTTATGAACCTAAAATGTTTATATTTATGAATACGGTGAAAGAGAGGACTCCGCTTTCAAAAACTTATGGGGAAAAATGATTGAATGGCGGAAATATCTCCATCGATGATCAAAATTGAAGCCTTAATCAGAACTCCCAGCGCAGTATATCCGATCCTTGAAAGAAGATCGACAATCTCAGATATCCCTTCGTTTTTCCGGAACACCTTCGTAAGGGGTGTCTGAGGATACTCATTTCTGTGGGGGAGGGGGTATCTCTCATTAGCCTCTGATTCGCCACCATTAGCAAATTTAATCTGGCCCCAATGCAGAACGTTACCTCGGTGACAAAAGGCGATCTCGCCTTTCACAAGAATATTGGTCTGATTCATTTAGATGATTTCGGCCGCCAGTGTTTGCCTATCTCTACCTCTCTGGCGTGCTTGTGCTACTTTTTCATAAAAATAACATAAGGTGATGTATTGATCATTTAAACGGGAGGGGGGGGGCAACATCATTCTGATAATGGATAAACTCATACTAAACAAGGAAACCTCTTGATACATTCAAATACATATGAATCCTCTTATCTATTACTGGGTATTTTACCCCTTAGATATTTATATGTTTATAGAGTCCTGCGCATGTTTTATATCAGAGGCGGAAATGTCACTGGCTGTGTAAATAATATTTCCTACCATGGCTTGAGGCCACGGAATGGAGTACCTATTCCAAAACCGAAAAACGAAACTTTAAGGATGTCTTATTTATATTGTGCTACTAAGATGTTTAACCTTCTACCATTTAATATCACCTCTATAAAGTCCTTCACGTTGTTTTTACGTGAATTGAAAATATGGTTGTTCTCCATAGACAATATTGAAGAGTACTTGTAAATATTATCTTTGTACACTATTTTAACATTGTATGTTATTAGTCTGATTTCTGTACAGTGTATGGAATATTTCTATGTATAATGGTAATTAACGTATTTGTTTTCATTTGTTTTTATGTTTCAATCTTTCACAATATTCTCAAAGAACACACGTTAAAGAAAAGCGTACTTTCACTCAGTTAGGCATATTCGTTTGTTTTGGCCGTGCCAGCCAGCTTTTAGCTTGTTAATTTAAGAGGTGGCACCCCAAACACTGGTTCTTACCACAGGGGTGCCCATATTCCATCTTGTAAACACTCATGCTTAAGTAAGCTGCTAAAATTTCATGTACCATAATGTGGAATAAATATATTATTATTATTAATTATATTATTATTATTAATAATATACACGGCGGAGTATCATCGCGTGACGCAGAAATTCTTTCGCGCTTGATTCATTAAACTACTTCACAATTCGTTAACTGATTTTTTTCTTTATTTTCCTCATTTCGGGATGGGGGTCCTCGGGGGGCTGGACCCCCTTCTACACTACTCCGACCTTGCTTCCAATCAAAAAGACCTCCGATCAACGGGTGAGCATTCAAAATTCTAAGCTAAGGTGGGAGCCGCTAGAAACTCGGATGCTGCGCGCTAGGCTTAGATAGCTTGAGCTATTAAGAATAGATAACTTTCGAATATACAAGAAGAAAATCATATTAGGACGCCACTAAGTGTGGATGTTCTTAAAGCTTGCGTGCCCTTCTATCGTCATAATAATTTATATTACGTCTTTTGTTAGCTTTTGAATTCAGGACAATTAAAGCCTCTATCTATAATTGACAAGTAGGATAATCATACACATACGACCAAAAAGACCTGAATGATGTCTCACCGACGTGGGATTCGAACCAAAGCCCTCTGGTTTTTTCGAGCGAGCACGTCATCCCCCCGCCACAGGGGCAGTCATAGAGGTGAGGAGGAAGGGAGGTGTCAAATTAATGAGATGCAGATGACATCAGACGAAATGAAAAAAAAAGAAAGGAAGGTCGACGCGCGATGAAAAGGATCTCAGTCGCCGCCAGTAACGAGCCGTTACGTATTCAAATTACCCGTTCTTTGGGCTTTGCGCGATGCGTGCATTTGCGATGCCCACCAATGGCCTCCCGAACCCTAATCGTGTCCCTCAGACGGACAGAGGGCAAGGGAGAGACGAGAAAAGGAGCGAATCTTCATTTTTTTAATCCCTTCTCGTAGCTGTTGCGTTTCCTAGAGTCGCAGTGCCGTTTATTTCATCTCCGGCCTGTTCCAGCCAGGACGCACTTTTATCAGAACCACGTATGTATTTAATACACATATTTTCAGGTTTTACATGGTAATGCAGACCCCACTTCATAACTCAAAAAATTATAAAATTACCTCGTTCCTATTTTCTTAGCTTGGTACTCTATATAAAACCAAGTCTCCACATTGTTGAACCCAATGCCAATCTCCAGAATCATTTTCATCCATTGGTATTACATTGTAAAATATTTGCATGTTGCCCTCATGTCATTAAAAGAATATAATGTATTTAAACGCTATCTCAAGGACTATTTGTTGATAAATGCATCCAATTATGTGGACGCAAATAGTCATCCATTATTTTGGCAGTCAGCTGTTTCACTTTGTATACATGTATATCCATTTTTATTATATTATTCTATTTCTTGCACCCCATGTATTATGCCTGATTTTAAAGTGCCATGCAGTTGCTTCTGTTTGCGGTTGGAAAAATAAAATAGATGAAAATAAATAAACACTTTCACTTTTGTGGCTACTGAGAGGATTACTTGGCACAATCTAAGACATAGACCATTATTCGCGGCAAAAGGAACGAGTGAAAAGGTAATGTAACCATTTTAAAGCAAAATGAAAGGGCTAGGTGGGATACGGGAGTAACCATAATTTGGGAAATAAGTGAAAATTATTTTAAGCGGTACATTTATTTAATATTTACCCTTTGTTTGATACAGCCAATAAAATACGATTTCATAACCGTAATCCTCACATTCCTTGCTCTCGATGCCTTATAATACCGCATTACGTTCATATTCTGGTGACTAATCATTATATCAAACTCCAAGTGCAGTTTACCAAACCAGAGTCTGCAACCATTTCACCGATTGGCTGCTTAATTAGTATTGTTATTTATTATTTCAGTTTCTCCAACAATATTAATCCACTGGTTTCGAAGTTAGCAGAGATTTGCGTTGTTTACAACAAATCCATCAATTTTCGTGGTATAAACAATTTGATTTCTGCAAATTGTTAATATCAAATCTGGCTTTCTAATATCGAAAGTCGAAGTTATTGGAACGAAAATTGCGGGAATACTAAGCGCTCAAAGTTGGGCAACTTGATATTACGCACAAAAAACGGGCATTTTTTTCAGAAGAAATAAAGTATAGGACATAATATCGGGCCGAATTTTTTTAAGTAGATGGACTAACGTAGAAATAAATTCTCTAACTTTTGCTTTTTGTTGCAATGAATTTTGATTGGTTCGTTCAGACGATAGAGCTCCTCAAACTCGGGTGTCTCGCTTTTTTTTTACAGACAGTAGGTAGAGACTCAGTACGCGTATATAATTTTAGTTTTTTTAACTGCTTGTATCCTAACATCCCTCGCCATAAGCCTGTTAATGCAAGTTAAGGGTTAGTATTTAGATGTCGATTTAAGGAGACATTTCATGACTTGGTTTCCAGTCCGTAGTTTCGGATTGCGCAACCGCAGTGTAAAGTGCGTGGGGCCAGAGAAAACTCGTCAGAAAATATTTCTGATTCTGGGGTCAATATTTTGCCCTAGAAACGAACCTAAAGTTTCCACGACCAAATGGCGAGAAGCAAGACAAGTGAGTGACGCACTCTCCTGCAAGCGAACCATCTTTCAACTTTTTTTAAATTTAATTTTTATTTTCTGAGGATCCAGAAGAGGCGTATCGCATGCGAAAAAAAATGTCATTAGCGGCGACGACAAAGCTTTCGCGTGCAACACTCTCCATCGTGTACTCGCATCCTCAGACAATGAATGTCCACGGCCGCGTCGTGCCCTCCCTCTCTCCTTGCTGCGATGGGCCCGCACCCCTGCTGCCCGCACCCCTGCCGCCCGCACCCCTGGCGCCCGCAAAAGAGGAACGCAGCGATCGTTCGCCACCGTTCGAGGCATTATGGGCGGAAAAATGGTGGAGGGATGAAAGTGCGTTTCCCTTCCGGAGCAGGGCTCGTCATTCCGCTGTTTTAAGCACCACATTTTAGCGCAGCCGAAAAAAAAGTGGCGAGAGAAGAATCCAAAGAGACTCTGTGACGTATATGTAATGTGTCCACATACAAGTGATACAAAGGAGAAAGTAATTCTTTTCTTAGGGAAAGTTCAGTCCGTAATGAAGTTTAAGTATCATATTTTACGATTATATTCCAAAACTATGAGGTATTAAAACAATTGTTGCTCACCTAGTTTAATCCCAGGAATGCAATTTAGAATGACTGATGAGAGTATATTGGGAAATAAAAGCGTTGCAAACAGGTTATTCAATTGATTTTGCAAATTCATTACTTTATGTATGGGCACATGTGCGTAGGCTGAAGATATAATATAGTTTTGCGAATACAGGGACCATTTCAAGCATTATTTATTATTTTATCTATTCAAAAAATCATCCGCCTTGACCGGGATCTCTATGGATCAATTCCATTGGCTTTATTTTCTGTCAGGAACCTTATATCACTACTTCATATTATCTATGCATCAAATGTTCTATTTATGTTTCTAGAAGACTTTTTTGCTATCCGAATACATAAATTATTGCGATTACTTTCTGTAGTTGATCCCATTAAATGGCAAAAGCTTCTGGGTTCACCTAAATCTCTAAACTGGTTTTGTGTCTATGATATTTTACAATGTTAAAGTAGCAATAAAAAATATTAAATATTATTAAATCACTACGACTCCTCTCCACCGCTGATTATATATGGATGTGCGTTTATACGAGGGAGGAGAATGTCCAGCGAGCTTCACCTTTTACTCCGAGATGGAGTACCTGGCGTGCGTGAGTTTACCAAGCAATCACAAAAGACAATTGTCGTCCCCTGGCACACACACGTCATTCCCACGACTTAGTCCCCGCCCCTCGTCCCTCCACCACAAACCACCTTCAGTCTCCTCTTGGAAAAAGCGCTCGAAAAAGAACATTACCACCGCAGTTTTATTTTTTTAAACTCCGCGCAACACACAATGCCCCCGGACCCTCCGCTGTGATTCGGGACACGGCCGTAATGGGTCGTGTTTACTTACACGCGCGCGTGGGCAAATTCCACATTTTTAATTACTCCTATTTTCTGACCATTAAAAGGCCCAATAGCTCCTTCCTACTGTAATATTCGCCCCGTAATTAGTGGGAGATAATTGTGGGGATGACGGGGAATATTGAGCAAATTGGGATGGGGGGAGTTTTTAAATGATGCCTAGGGGTTGGCTTGGCAGCTGCTCGTGGTCGGGAAATAATAACAACAAACGCGCGACGTTTATAAGATGGAGAAGGGGAGAAAAGTGATTCGCGCGGTATCTGACACGGGGGAGAGGGGATAGATGCCCGGGGAAGACGACGGTTATGCGGGCGAAACGTGTGTTTTGTCGTCGGCGAACCATTTCTCGCGTCGACTAGATCGTGTTTTGTTTTGTTGAGTGGGGCAGGTCTAGAAGGGCGTGGCAAGACAGACGGTAGATTGTTTGAAAGTAACGGAGGGCTGCTTCAAACCCTGTCCAGACTATTCCGTATCCTTCGCTTTGCATTAATAGACTGCATTGTCTATTCAAATGAATAGGTTTCCCATTCAATCGTGACACGGAGCTCGTTGACGTCATAGTACTGGCCAACTGGAGCATTAAATGAGAGACAACAGGAGGAATATTTTTTGGAGCGATAGTCATGGGCGTGTGGAATGACTGATAGGGCGTTATTTTTTTCGGCTTTCCCATCTGGCGACATTATTTCCAGAGGCTGTTTAGCACTTGAGTGATTAATATCTCATTCCGTAATTAAAATTTATGTTTGTGAAACTGTCAAAAGTATTACATATAAGTGTGGAGCAGCAAGAAAGCAAAATAAATAAATTAAATATTTTCAGCAAAAATCGTGAGTTAATATACTTGAGGCATACAACATCAAGGATCTTGTAAGTTGCCTAAACATTAGATATATGTTACCAGGTACTTGTGATATTTTAAAGGGAAATTCTATCAAAGAACTGGAGAAAACCCACGTATCTTCGTCCAACTGAAACCCGGATTGGAATTCAGAGCTGATAATATCTCACCACCCCATAAATTGTTTATTAAATTAAAAGATTTTCTATTCGTTCGTAAAGAAATTCATACTCCAGGCCAGTGCGAGCATAAAATGAGAGACAGTTGGTGGAATAATTTTATGGACGAACAATTTCACGGAGAAGATTTCAAGGATGAAAAACATTACTTTCTTCAGCATCTACTATCAGGAAGGGTACATTTGTTCAAGTATTTTTTGCAATGAACTAATCAATGTAATTTACTTTGCGTAATTCATTTCCAATATAATCATTATTGCATTCATATGGGTGTGAAACACCACGAGGTCAACAAAAACCAATTAAATAAGCAATTAGTGAGTAAAAATGTGGCACACTACTTAGAATCTAATAAGTTACCGGAATATTAATTTAGTAGAATACTAATTACATATTGCAGGCGACAGAACTTACATTTTTGCCGTTGAAGCTTGTAAGGGCTGGTAAAGGTTTTGTGTGTGGAGGCAAATCTCCAGAAGGTCATAACTAGAAAGAAATAAATACAACACTGACGCCATTAACAGGTGTATTCAACGAGAAAAAACAAGGATACATAGCAAAATCCATGTTTTAAGACTTTCATGAATACTTAGTCTCGTGTTCGGTCAAATAAAATGAATAAAATAGATAAATTAACTAAATATCATATTATTTCTGTTTTTACGATTAATAAAGAACATTCACGAAAAAGGGAGTGAAAGTAGACTTAAAACAAAATAATGCTTCTTCAAACAAAAAACAGAACACCTAATAAAAAATATACTTGGATAAGAAAAATTTCTTTCACTACTGACGTTTCTTCCATATTTTTCTCGAGCTACTTTTATTCTGACGCATCGACAAGCCATGATACAAAGTTGGCGTCAATGGTGACATGGTAATGGTGTTCTCAATTTTACCGACAATGATGGGAAATATAATATTTTTTCCTTCAAATTACTCAAAAATCTTCAGCAAACAGGGGAAATCCATTGATGACATATTGATCTAAGAATTAGTGCTTGAAAATAAGAGATTTTAACATTACTTCCGTTTTATATAGTCTTTTTCACGACGAATTGCTCTTTTTAAAATTGCGATAAGTTATGAAAATTTTCGGGGTACATTTATCATACACTTTCCAGCATTTACAGGTAACCCTAATATGTAAATTTTGCCAGTTTCTTCACTCACTCGGTGTTCCAACCCGAAGGTTGGTTTGGCTGGTTTCAAGAAATTCATTTAGAAGTTTTCAAATGCTTCGCCTGGGATCTGACTTCGGACCCCTCGATCAGCAGCTAAGTGCTCTACCCACTATGCTACCTCGCTACTCATTTATTTTCTTATTTATCTTAATTTACCCTTTTTACCCTTCTTTACTTTTACGTCGGTATTTTATACTCCCTAATTATTCCTTAGTATTACTTAAAAGTAAAATTCTTATATTTGAGATTGAAGAAAATGCTGACTTCTACTCTAAAAAACTGACTTAAGCTGCTTATTGACTGAAATTTATTATTTAGAAAAACTTAGAATTATATCTTCCAAGGTCTAAAAAAAATTGGAATTAATTTATTAGAAACCGGTTTTTTGATTGGTTTAGATATTTTCTCGCCCACGATAGTAACCGCATAGCCAACTGAAAAACCGGTTAAGGATATATTAATATCTATTTCAATTAGATTTATGATATACATTCCAAATTTCAAGATCTACTCAATAAATCCTGAACATTTCCAGGTGGGAGTTTCGCATAGGTTGTCCAACCACCAGCATGTAGCATGCAAGAGGAGGACACCTCCCAACCCGGACATAAAAATATTTTGCATAATGAAAAAAATACTCGCACATTCATCAAAGGGCAAAACATGCCAAAGATGAGATATTCCTACACTAAACCCATGCACGGTTAGAACAATGAAAAAATAAAAACATGCAATGAGTCGCCCTGGCGAGGGACTCAATTTAATTTTATAAGTCGTGACACCGTTGCTATCCCTGACAGCACGTGGAAAAAAGTGGCAATTTTATTTTCTGTTTTGCAGTCCATTTCCTTTTTTTCTTCTTGTGATCAGATCTAACATAAAATGGCGGTAAATGAAGGATATTTTTCACGTCACCTAGGAAAGTTATCGTTCCCAAATTTACTAAAGTGTACGCTCCTGTAAAGATTCCCTTTCTAAGTCACCCTACATATTGGAAACGCTGCCCTTTTAATGGCAAAAATTCATCATAAATCTGGCCGCCCTGCGATGTACTCTTCTGAATTCAGATGCCTCCTCATAAGAAAAACTAACTTTAAAAAACTCACAACGATTCATCTATCTGTATTAAACCATTTTTCTTAATGGAAAACCCAAGTAATATAGTTAGAAGGAGGCTTAGAGGGAGCTGGAGAGTCTTTTAAAACCGCGGATGCTCCTCAGGTGTCTCAGGTTCCAGAGTTTCCGAGGCGACGAAGGTAGGGTGTGGCTGGCAACTATAGTCGTCTTTCGCGACGCCTCCGAACGGTCTTTATGCAGAAAGGCGCCGTCGACGAATCGAACGAAGGGACCGCAGTCATCCCCTGCCATACACCACCGCTAGTCACCATTTCGGGATTGGCGCTGAATTAAAGACCCAGGTCACATTCGAGAGGGCAATTTGCGTAATTGTGCCGCCGCAAGGTCCTCCTACTCCCCCCTCCCCCTTTCCCCTACCCTCTCCTCCCTCGACGGGTCGAAATATAGTCGAAACAACTCCGGCTATGAGTGCGAAAATCCAACAGAAACTCGAAAAGCGACTTAACAGTGGTGAGAGCACAGATCTACTACACCCTTTTTTGACACTGTACACGTACAGATACTATTATAAGACTTAAGACCATCCGATGTTGCGACCAAAACTATTTTGAAAAAGGTTTTGAAAAATCTAGAAAATTTATTTTTGAAAATTCCACGACAATCGCTCGCATATTGTGGCAACGAGTTACTAACACGACATCATTACTGGCAGCTGTTTTTTCGCACTTTTGTTTTAAATTATTTGTGCGGATGCTCTTTTAATATGTAAAGGAACGTGCATAAAAAGTACTTGTTTTTAACAGATCGAATGTACGTCACTCGACACAGTACACACCAACGATTTATAATGGATTTTGGCTTGTAGGTGATTTAATACGCACTAATGTCGTTTCTAATATGCGACCAACTTTTCGAAAAGTGCTCTTTTCGTAATTCAAGAATTATCAGTGTTATTCCATATCCTGCAGAAAAGATATTTCACTATTGTTCCACGATGTTTTCCACAACAAAGACCAAAAAATAAGGTATATTCGCAGCGTGAGGGGAATGACGGTTATATATCCACACCTTCATGTCGTCATCCGACTCCACTAATATCCATTCTTCTTTACACCCCCTCCTCATCCGTCCGTAGCCTTCCCTCCAATCAGTCCGCTCTCGTTCTCCACCATATCATAGGATTATCCAAATTTAGATCTTTGCCAGTCAAACTCTTTCATTGCATTCTCTTGAATAAAAACTTGATATAAACATCAATATTTCCCTCCTATCTCTTCACTTCTACGACCGTTATCCTATAAAAACCCACCAAAGTAAATACAATAATTCACCACGTATTTCACTCTGCTTCCTATACAATTGAGACCTTCAAGACCTTGATTTTACAACAGTCGATCCTCATAAATAATTTAGCCTATTAGTTGTCCAAAGCACCAACCGATTCCAAGAGATTCTTGAGAAATGGAATTACAGGTGGAAAATGGAAGCAGAAATTTGGGCTTTAGAAATATTATGGTAGGTAAACAGGCTTTCGGAAGCATATTTACCAGAATTTCAGGATAAACTAAAATGACCAACGATATTATTCGATTTTTAGATGCCTGCATTTTATAAAAAAATCTACTGAGTGTCAACACAAACTTATTTAAACAATAATTGCTCTATCCTACCACACTATCTATTTTGCAGTCTTGAACAATACTGATAAATATTTTTTCTTAAAAACACTAAAACTGTAAAATTGGCTCGCTTACGTGCTTCTTTGGCATAAATGCAGAAAATGAACCTTATTTTGAGCTTTTTGAAAAATAAAAATATTCTACCCTAAATCAGTAGATGCAAAACACAGTTAAATAAAAGTTTTGGATAATATTAAAACATAAGGGTGGGATGAGGTTGGTTAAAATAATCTTCGATTGAAGGCCATTGCCTTGTAACGAGAATTGAGATGGTTCACTGGAGGCCTCCTCACTGCCATCCTAAAGCTTACTTAACAGTACAATACGATAAAGGCAGAATTTCACAGGGATGGGACACGCGACATATCTTTCGGCTGACTAACGGCATCGTACAACCATGATTGATTTACATGTGAATAGATTAGCGTGGTTAAGCTTTTTGCGTCGTACAACTGACGGTCGTACGATTAAGAGTTCCATCCTGTAGAAACACATGTATTAACGCTGGGAAAACCCACTTTCCGAGGTATAAACGAGAGAGTCATACGACTGAAGGAGGTTCCGCTATGTGTGGCCAAATAACATCGCCGGGAGAAAGGTTCACGACTTCAAAGCATAGACTCTTACTACCTCAATTCCTCTCAGGAACGTCTACGAGATTTCCACATTTCTCCTAATCCCCAGCTTGCACGGGGGGTGCGGTCCCCCCATGTACGCAGTCTCTCACCCTCCATTGCATAGGCCTCCATACCGCAGCAGAGGGGAATTTAATCACGTGACCGCAGCCACCCAGTCCTACGAACGGCGCACGAAGTACAGCACCACAGAAGAGAGGGCACCCACGCACCCTCCGCCGACTCGGAGGCATTCCGGCCACGCGAGAGCCCAGCCGCACCCCTTACGTAGCCAGTACCCCTGCCACGCCCCCTTCTCTTCCCGTTCCTCGCGCCGTCTTTGACGAGAGCCCCTCTTTCGTTCCGCCTTAGTGAATCACGCCTTCCGAGGGTCGTGCTCTGCTCCTCTCCTCCCCATTACTCCTATCGCAGCACTTTCATTACCCTTGCCTCCAAGTGCGTTGCGACCTTGCAGGGGTCGACTACCGAAGTGTCAACTTCAACATAAGCCTCGTAAAAACCTTCTTCGCCATGTTAACACCACAATATCAAGATATCACCTACGCTCCATGCATACCTGCCTTATATACCTACACCAAGGATGAAATTCGCCATGAAAAAATATTTGGCTCACTCAGCCGGGATTGGAGCCCGAATCTTCCGGGTGTCGGTCAGATATACTATCAGTTAGACCACCAAAGCCATCGTCTTCCAAGGCAAGGGAAATGCATAGCGGAAAGACAAACAGAGATCCTCTTTCATATATATGTATAAATGAAAATCCCAAGCTGCAATCAAATTGAAATTTCTTGAGTCGCCCGCTATCATTACTTACAAATACTATATGGTTTCGAGGAGGGAGGAGGCCGAGTGGGTTGAGCGATTGGGTGCTAACATAAGGTTCACAGGTTCAGATCCCGGGTGAAGCCTTCGAACACCCCCTCAAAACAAAATACTCGAAGTGAGAGGTGGTCCAGGAAAGGAATAGGGTGGTTTCCTATTATTTTTTACTGCCTAAATGGAAAGATTATTACTCCTGGAGAACGTATTTCACGCTTTCAGATTTTTCAATGACGAAATCTATTTTTCTCGATCAAATGAAAAGTGAAAAATTTCAAGCACACGAAAACGCGACGGCTAAGTATGAATGTTGGGAAAACTCCGTGTGACGTCGTTCTGGTTCCCGCTGCCGCAAGTGAGGTGACCTTTGGGCGAGGCTTTGAGCGCTGATACGACGCAGGATGCTAGCAGGTGGCACAGTACCCTGCTAGCAGGTACTAGGCTTAAATAAGGATCATTAATACCCCATCAAACGAAGGAAACTTTCCGAACTTAGGCAATTTTAATGGGTGATTATTAAGAGATGTTTCCCTGAGCTATGTGCCTCCTTCAAATGAGGTTAAAATTGACCATTAACATTCGTCTAAACTGGGATTTCTAAAACCAAATAATTTGTATATTATGAATACACTAATGGTGGGTAACGAATCGCAAACAATGCCTTTCGTTTTCTTTGATGAAGGAGACCACCCTATTGGCTCCCCTACTCTCAACGCGAGGAATGCACATGCGCGTGTCTTAGATCGAGATGAGTTCTACTCTCTCCTATCCACATTTACCTTCAGGTTGAATGACTAAGTGAGTGGGGTTATTATATTTACTAGAATAGGTGTATATTTTGTCATTATACTCTCATTCTGCCATCTCAATCCATAAGCTTCGCGGCTTCCTATGCAAAAAATAATTAATCCTTCACTCAAAAATCTCCACCTCAGCCTTCAAATGCCGCCTTTCCCGTCTTGGCACCCCAGTCCCTCCGAAACCTTTCTCTCACAGAGGGAGCAGAGAAAGGGAATTGCCTGCCAAACGCACTTTTCTCGCTCCGTCGAGAAGAAAGAGTGGAGCTTCAGGAAGCGGAGAGAAGGAGGAGTGAGTGTTAGAGAATCTGGGAAAAAAGGGAGAGCTTTCGTGGAGGAATACTTGGTAAAAGTGAGAAACGCAAGGAAGAGGAGAAGAAGAAGGAACATGGGCAACATGACGTGTTCCTCCGCTCCAGGGAAACTTCTCGACCCAAACGGCAGGGCACGCCGCAAACTTCGGAACTTCTGAGGATGAAGTGCGCGGTGAAAAAAAACTCCGTCATTTTTTTACCTCCGACCCGAAACACTATAAAGTTTTTGCGGTGGAGGAGTAAAGTCAATTAGAAGTGCGGCAAGGAAGTTCACGGACTCGGTTAATTACCCGGGCACACCTGTTAGGTATGCATCTCGCCAGTTTTCCATCGCGGATTAGCCTCGGGGGAGGTAAGGGGAAAAAATTATTCCCGAACATGACTTCGGGGGAAAGCTCCTCGTTACAAATTTCTCCTTCATTGCCCTGCCTATGGGTCTATTGTATAATGCCTGGTTAACACTGGCCATAAGATCATACAGCCTTTAATTTTAACTGGGGGAGGTTGAAAGTTCTGGCTTGCATTTATATAAGATAACCAGACCTTAATATTACCACTACGTAAAGTTAAAGGCTTAAACATCTTATGGCCGGGGCTAACCAGACATAATAAAAACCTGGTCTGTATATTAAAGTGTTGTATCGGTTAGGACAGGTTTGAATGGAGAATTTTGCGACTCAGCTCGGCCTGTCTACCTTCCCGAATAGAACTTCCGGTTTCAATTCACAATAAGATGAGTTCATCCCATCCCTTCCTCTCCCTTATTCCTGATGCATTCTTCCCAATGACACGGTTTTTAGTGTCTCCTCCGCGCTGCGAAATCGCACCATCCGGATCGTCTACCTCCTCCAGAATTTCTCCATGAAGACAAGATATTGTAAAGGCAGAAATTATTGAGGGAATAAACATTATTCCCACTATAGGAATAAAAGGTATGGTGAAGGTAAGATGGCCAATTGTTAGAGTAGGTACTGAGCGTACAGTGAAACTGCCAAGTTTAGATTACGTGGATGAAAAACGTTAGTCACCAAAGTATTCAATCCCGATAGCATCAAAACTACGTTAATCGATACCACGTGATTATGTAGAAATACTTAACGCTGCATTATCATCAAAACCGCAGTTAATAAAACAAGAAAACACTGAGCATCTGAGACTGATGCAGAAGATATACAATTCCAACGATTCCCTCTAACTTAATGCAGCCTTTTATCACTTTTAATGCTCAAAGAGTTGATTTCCTTGACGATAACTGGAATCAATCCCAAAAAACCAATTTGTGCATCCATTGCACTTAGTAAGGAGTTTTTTGTTATAAAAGTAAAATTTTAGTGGAAAGATTCAAATGGGTATGCCATATATGTTTACTAAATTGTCGTTGAAAATTGAGCATCGAAAGAAAAAGTTTTTGGCTTGAATTCGTGAAATTACTCCACGGTTGTAAAAGTAATACTTCGTTGAATCAAATAAGGTGTCGTTTAATATACCATAACTCAATTGAAATACCAAAATATTTCTTAAAAAATCAAGGGGTCATCCATCTATAGTATCTACGGGATAGTACTTACCAAGATCATGAATGTGATAGTTCTCTTGTCTCTAAGTTTTAGCAGTCGAAGAATCCGATGCTGAAATGAAAATAGTAGATGATAAAAGATGGATACCAAAAAAATCTCGATTCATTATGAGTGAATATGAAAGACATGCATTTTAACTGTCAGAGAATTAAAGCAATGCTATACATTAAAGCAGACCTTTAAAGATGGAAGAATTCAATTTCAGGTATGAGAAGATGACAGCGTAGAAAGGAAGTTTTGAAAACTGAACTACGGACCAAAAATTTATATTGCAATGAAAATAAAATAATCCTGCCAAGAAAATTAAAATCTACACAAAGTGAGAATAGGTACTTGATCAACGAATGACAAGCAGAAGGAAATGTATGATTGCCATAATTTTAAAGCACGAAAAACATAGTTAAAAAAGTTATTCTTATTCATTATAATAAAATATATAATATAATATGTAATATATATTTTTAAATATTTATGTATAAATATTTAAAATTATATTAAGTATTTATAAATAAAATATAATTAATCTGAAATAGGAATAAAACAGTGATATTTGGATTTGGATAATAAAATTATACCTTTAAGTGGTCTCTCAAGGTTCAGATGTGATTATACTGTACGGAGAGAAATTTAGACCATCGATTTAGCAAATTCATGTATTTTTCATAAAGTTAGGATATTGAAAACCGCTAAAATCCTTTCGTCTGCGTGCCACGGTTTTGCAGAGAGCATGGTGAATTGTCTTACATTAAAACCCGTGGAATCCAATGAAACACGTTTTGGGGGAAAACTTTCCAAATCGCCTAATTCGCAGAACCAGCATGATTCTTCAGAGTTGCGCAACATTGTAAAATTGTGTCCAAATTATGTCCGAAAATCGTAGTCGTTAGTCCAAGTACCCAGCATGCAGCCCAAAAAGAACAGATTACACATTCATAATATTTACTGTAGCCTCAGCACTTACAAGATATAGGAGCAAGATTGGAGAGTTCTCGAGTCGTGGGGTAAAGCGGATACTTATAATTAAAAGCCACAGACGAGGTTTATACAGTTAAAATGCACTTTATTAAATTAATGAGTATATGGGCAGCGATATGGTTTAACCATAACTGACTCATAAAAAAGAAAAGAAAAATATATAATTACACGACGCAGTAAGTAGAACCAAGCGTACAAAAACACGATAGCATTGACATAAGATAATTTCTTGCGAGTATTGAAAATGAATCAAACGGTTAGATACCGGCTGGATTATATTATAACGGTTAGACAATATTTTATATATGGCCACAAATGGAAATTAGTTTTCAATCGAATCAGTTGATTGGACATTAGGGCGGATCGGAAAAATTGATTTTTTTCAAATCCACCTGGGCCAATGAAAAAAGTTGTGGGACCGGTCAAAAATGATGCCTGAAACTTTTGAGACCTCTAGGTGAACCCTTGACCCTCGCTCAAATGCAATTTAGGGGGGGGGGGGAGAGTTGAAATTCGAAAAATATAATATTTTATTCGTTTCGTGCATTTTGACGTATCTGCCACCGTTTAGCCACAAAACGCCTAATTTGAGTCCACGTCCGCGAAGAAAATATTCAACGCCCACGCAGCGTCGCGGATACATCTACATAATACCCTGCGAGCCACCTCTAGGGTGTTTGGCAGGGGGTGATCAATCACCTGCATGCAGCATGCATTTGGACTCCCACATGCACACCACACCGTCCAAAAAACGTCCCGTATAATAACAAACTATACTACTATATGCTGTTAGAAATCTATATATATAAAAGAAAGTCGAAAATCGTGTTAGTTAGAACACTTATAACTCGAGAACGGCTGCACCGATTTCAATGAGATTTGGTTCTTTGGATTCGTCACAGGCGGGGTTAACATATAGGGCATTAAAAAAGGATAATTTCACAAAAAAATTCATCTCTTTCCTATGGACATGCATTTGGGAGTTATAGTAACACAACAATTGATAAGTCGGTCAAAACTATAAATTAAATAATTAGTTTTGTTCTTACCACTTTAATAACTGAATTTAGTAACAATATAACATTTTAATTACTAAATATATTCAAAATATTAATTAAATTGAAATTACATTTTTAATATTTAATTCGAGCTGATTGTAAGCCCAGCCGTGGCCCAGCTCGAGTTGACACTTCACTACCGTGTTTGTAAACAAATCTCCAAGCAATTGTTGACAAACGGTAATGTCCGTGTTCCTGTCGAGGAATCGAGTAGTTTGCTCATCAACAAAGAGTTCCAGAATATGATTGATCACCAAAAGAATCAAAGATGGAACCATCTTTGATTCTTTTGGTGACCAACCCTGAGCCCAATCAAAAAGCCCAATCAACCTTGATTTAGCGAGCAAGAACGAAGATGTGGATGACTAAAACGAGGTAAATTCAAATAGTTCGTACTCTGCATGGATTCGAATCTTTTAAATGTGTAACAAACGAAGACGAAATCACCAACTATCTATCTGAATATTTTAAGTCCTTGGACGTACCTGGCTTACCAAGGCACGATTTACAGAAAAATGTAGTTTCTGTGCTCATGATCTTTCGAAGCCTAAACCAACCATAACTATCCAACGGAACGTGTTTGATCATTAAAAAAATTGGTGATGAATGTGATTCACGCAACTTTACTCAAAGGAAAATTCAAAGGTTAGGAAGTCCTCATTCCGTAGATTCCATGATCTCAACTCATATGCCCTTTTGAGCTAAAACGTATTCAATTTACAATTCGTGTTGCATTCGTGATAACGATTAAAAAATCGCATGGTCATTCTTTCAGTTTTTGTGTTGTTTGTGCTCATGTGCTAATGAAAACCCATGATTTTCTCATGGTCAATTTAGCGTGCTATGTTCACGAGTCGATAAACCATCCTCTGTATTTCATCCTTCGCTTCAAGTGCGTAGCTAGGATAGGGGGTTTTGGGCGCAGCTAATACCACGGGTCTGTAGGGTATAGAAAACTCGCTAAGGTAAGCGGGAAGTGTGGGGGCACTTCCCTCAGACATTTTTTGAGATAAATGGTTCAAAATAGTGGGGTTTGCGGCTAAGTGAATAGTTAAATATGTTTTGTTTGTTAGTCATCCGTCCCCCTAATATTAATAACAAAATCTTTCATAAAAAAATTCTCTAAGCTCTTGGGGGGGGGGGGGGGGGTTATCCCCCAAAACCTCCCCTCGCTGCGTCACTGCTTTGCTTCGCTATATTTATTTAGCTTCATCCGCTTCATCTTGCGCCTGATAACAAAACAAAAACTGTTGTTTCTCAGAAGGTGCTTGACGCAAGACATTAAACCCGAATGTGTAGGGCTCACCGTGGTGCGTTTACGCATGCAATACGTTTACGCAGTGCATTTTTTCCAAACAGAGATACTAAAACTGGCGCGCCTTAAGTCATTTAATGCGAATGCTGCTTCATAGGGGCTTTTCTTGCACGATTTTGAGCATCAGTCAAGCGTCGGTCTGGGGTCGTGTCAACCTGCCCCCTGAATGGGCCAAGTGTATGCAACAGACTTGGACCTAAAAACATTTTTTTACAGCTAATAACGCAAATAGCCAACAACTGAATGCGTATAATTTTTATTTCATGAACTGCTTTATTAAACCACAATGCCCAAAATTTCTTAAGCTAAAACGTAAGAAAATTTGTTGAAAAAATCCGCGTAAACGTGCTCCGATTCACCCTATGTAGATTCAATAAAGAAAATGTCTTTCTGACAAGCAATTTTGGTACTCATTTACGTAGTTTTATTGAATTTGTACCCTTATTTTATTATAATAAATTAAACATGATTAAAAACGGTACAGCCGCTCCTGATTTATAAATGGTGTAAGTAAACTGTAAGTTCATTGATTGTTAGGCGGTACGAAGTTCGCCGGGTCAGCTAGTAGAATATAGAATAGAAATTCAGAAACATGCATTAAGTTTTACATAGGTTAGTAGGCTACACTACAAGTCATGCAATCTATTTACGAGTTCTATTGCTGCCGTTATAATCTCTTATTGATCGTGGAAAAAATGGCATTCGGAATCTGTCTGTTCTACAATCTATCTCTCTTATTTTTTTTATATGATCTGATCTTCCGTAGTATGTTGGCCTCCGTAAGATATGGTTAACTTCGTCAGAAAAGACACTGCTCTTGAATTTATCTAAAAGGTTTTGTCTATTTTTCAATCTACGGTCCGACAGAGATTCCCATCCGAGTTTATCTAAGAGGTCAGTTACACTAACAAGACTATCGTAACGACCTTTCACATACCTGGCAGCTCTTCTTTGCACGCGTTCTAACTCTGTTATTAAGCCTTTTTCATGAGGGTCCCAAACACTGGCAGCGTATTCCAGATGTGGCCTAGCGAGGGAAAAGTAGCTAATTTCTCTCACTTTGTCGTCGCACTTTCCCAATATTCTTTTAACAAAACCCATTTTACGATTAGCTTGACCGGTTATTTCTCGAATATGTTTATTCCACGATAGATCATTATTGAGTCTAACCCCTAGATATTTCACGGATTCAACTGCCTTTAATTGGGTGCCCCGAATGATATAGTTACGTTGTAGGGAGGTATTCTTTTTTTATTCCAGAAATTCATTACGACGCATTTTTCCAAATTTAATTCTAACCGCCAAGCATCGCACCAAGCTTGGATAGCAGCAAGATCATTCGTTAGTTCATCTATATCTTTGCTGGAACGGATTTCTCTGTAAACTACAGCGTCGTCTGCAAATAATCGTAACTTACTCTGCACTATTTCGCCAATGTCGTTTATATAAAGAAGGAATAGGAGTGGGCCAATGACACTACCCTGAGGAACGCCAGAAGTGACTCTAACCTCATTAGAGACAGCACCGTCTAATCTTGCACTCTTTGGACGCGGTCGCTCAAAAATTCTCTAATCCAGGAAATGACATCTTCGTCTAGACCATAAGATTTCAGTTTTATTATTAACTTTCCGTGGGGCACTTTATTAAATGCCTTTTTGAAATCAAGAAAAATCGCGTCTACTGGAATTTTGTCTTCCCCGGAGATTAAAATATCGTGGGCGAAAAGCGCTAACTGAGCTTCGCACGATCTGCTTTTCCTGAATCCGTGTTGAGTTCCCATTAATAAGTTTTGCGCGTCTAGGTGTTTCATTATCGAGCTGACTACGATGTGTTCAAGGATTTTGCAAGAGATGGACGTTAAAGATATCGGCCAGTAATTAGATGGCTGTTCCTTGTCTCCACTTTTAAATATTGGCGTTACATTAGCGATTTTCAGTCATTAGGTACTTCGTGTTGCTTGATGGATTTACTGAATATTAACTGCAAGTAGGGGGCAAGTTCTGAGGCTAGTTCTTTATATACGTGAGAAGGGATTTCGTCTGGACCAGGTGATTTATTTGGACTAAGCGATTTCAATATATTTTCTATTCCGAGCGTACTAATGTCAATAGCTGGCATCTTATGTATACATGGATTGTCATCGGTCTCGGGTGAGTTTTCGGAAGGCTCCGTGATCACGCTCTTGAAGTAGGAATTTAATAAATTGGCTTTATCGTAACTGCTTGTCAACACATCTCCATTGTCGTTTCTCAGCAAACATACGGTAGATCGTTTACCTTGAACTTCCCTAACATATGACCAAAATGCTTTTGGGTTATCCTGTAAGTGCTCTACTAGTGTTTTTATTTTAAAATTCGTGAACGCATTCCTGAACGCTTCCTTCGTGGCGGCTTTAGTCATCCTATATTTTTTAATGAATAGCTCGCGTTCATTAGTGGATAAATCCGTGCTGACTTTTTTCATTTTAGCATGACACGCTCTCTGTCACCTCAATGATCTTCTCACTTCCGCGTCGTACCATCTCGGTTCGCTGCCTTCTTTTACTGTTTTACTAGGGATGTAGCTATTTATTCCCGAAGTTACGAGCGAAAGAAAAGCTTTCCAAGTATTCTCTACATTTAACTTTAATACTGATTCTTGAAACTCGGGGAAAGCATTTTTCAGATGACTCTTAAACCCATCAAAATCCGCTCTTTTAAAAATGAAAACTTTACGCTCTTTTTTAAAGTTTACAGCGGTATTTAGAGAAAACTACACAGGATACAAGAGCGGCAGGCCGATCCCGTCCCCTCGCAGTAACTAAGGACAAGTAACTCGGCAAAATCTATTGGGAATGACCACAAATTGTTATATTTTTCGAATTTCAACCCCCCCCTAAATTGCATTTGAGCGAGGGTCAGGGGTTCACGTAGAGGTCTCAAATTTTTTCAGGCCTTATTTTTGATCGGTCCCACAACTTTTTTTCATTGGGCCAGATGGATTTGAAAAAAAAATCGATTTTTCCGATCCGCCCTATTGGGCATTGCTTGAAGATTTGACTGGAAAACGGTACAGATGACTAAAATATTCTAATGAAAACCGATTATATATTTATGAATCAATATGTAATTTAAATGATTATGAGGGTGCCGCCGGCATTCAAAACCTCAAGCCGTCCAAGAATTCTGCCAGAGCGCTACCTGCTACGTCATCGCTACCTCACGTACAAGCGCCCTAGCCAATTCAAACGTACTAATCACCACAAAAACATTCGGTAAAAAAGGCGAAACTTCCGAAAATTGGTCCAAACATGCTAACCCGGCACACTCGTGAAAGTCGCGGGGCGAACATTGAAAAAAAGAGAGAGGAAAACTAACCAAAATTTCGAGGAAGGCGGAAAACCAAAATTAAATCAACTCGCTAATTAAAAGGGCACTCTCCGAACGCACTCGCTGACAAATGAAAGAGGAAACCCGCACGCGCGGCAGCTCAGCTGGTCGGCAATTCACAGCGGGGGGCCTCCAGCGATGGGGGAGGGCGGACGGGCTTTCCCTTGTTAATCCAGCAGCGCGCGCTAATGATTACGCTGCGCGGAGTTGCCGGCATAAAAGCCGCGACGGGGATAATGTAGCGCTCGCGGAACACAAAAGATGGAGCCAAGTCAGGAACTTGCGGGAGAGGACCCTCTCCACCTGTTCTTCGTCTAATTCCCTCTTCCTACAACTAACGTTCTAGCCATGGTTACTAAAGATAATGGCAGTGGAAATGCCCGAAAAGTAAACATAATAGAAAATCCTGTACTGATTGATGTGGGATAATAGGGCTTGCGGATATCTCTGCCGTGAACGACACCCGCCCTTTGCGGACGGGTCCCGTTCGACTAGTTTCCGATGCTCATTAAATTGTACCTCATGATTTCAGGGAAGAGATAGTTGGTACGGTTTCCCACTTCCGTTCCAACAGTGCTTTTTACGTGACACCATCACGTGGACTACCTTTCGCCAGGCACCTACCCTTCGACCTGTCTGGCATGGGAATGGCCCTACCGGGAACAATTAAATAGGTATTATTACCGCCAGTGCAGCTCTAGGGATCATAGGAACACGCAAGCCTTTCCACTGCGGCAAGATTGTAGACTTAGCGAAAGATGATCTAGGATCAGAGAAAATTAAAGAGAGTTTCTTTACGAAAAGTACGGAAATTTCTCCAAGGGAAATCATCAGTCTAGACTGGGAATCGTGCCACACGTTCTATCCCTTCAACCACCTATGCACCTACTTCCTCTGCTGCCTTTTTTCAAACAAACATCACGTTGTCTTTTGACGTTGTGTGTCTGGCTGCATAAAGCATCTTGTACATCAAACTTGTACTCTTGTACTCTAACGCCAACCAAAGTCAGCAGAGGAAGAAGATGCCTAGGTAGTGTAAGTGAAGGAATACGTGGCGCTAATTCGGGAGATCCGGGTTCGTATTCCGGTCGAGGCAAAAGGTTTTTTCCCCTGTGGACTTCTCGCATCTCAAGTGAACGAACGGGTGACTCCGTGAAGGAACTACTCTGTATACACCGCCGTAATTCTCTTGAATAATCGCTCTCGAGGACACAGTAAATATAAATGAAACTGAGTTCTTTCTCGCAGATTGAGACAGACCTTAGTTTATTTATTTAGTATACATTGCTACTGGTAAGCTTTTGTCTGATGGCAGCATGAGATTTCAAAAAATTAATGGTAAGTCTACCTATGTAAGAATATAAAGTAAAGAGAGAGAATATACATCTACACTATTTAAAATACATTAATTTTAATGCCATACAACTAACAAATGAAGTTTGAACCAAATAACCAAATTTCCAATGCTCCCCGAAGAACAACAATGATATCAACCAAGAATTGATGAACGCTTGCCCTTAAAACTTTAGCATTTTTCGGGGAAGAACTTAAAAATATCTTCTGGAAGGTCCTTCCACTCCTTTAATCCTCTCTGCAGGAGGGATTTTTCAAAATGTCCGTTTCCTGCGTCTTGAACTTAACTTTGAATTTGTGGTCATACCTTCCTATGTATCAGGGTGAGCCCAGGTTTTGACCAACAGTTTTCGATCTTAAATCTTTCCGTGGCGTTTCCGTGGCGTTTCT
This sequence comes from Ischnura elegans, assembly GCF_921293095.1. Classification (NCBI taxonomy): domain Eukaryota; kingdom Metazoa; phylum Arthropoda; class Insecta; order Odonata; family Coenagrionidae; genus Ischnura; species Ischnura elegans. The sequence continues at coordinate 108,631,560 of NC_060253.1, read as the reverse complement.
CCAAATGAGTCTCGGCTGTCGGGCGTTTGGAAGCCATTGTCATGAAAAGTATGGACAACTCAACGAGGAGGAACATCCGACAGCCGCGGCTATCCGAGACTAAGTTTTCGATCTCTCAATTCTCAGTCATTGCTCTCTTTAAGTATTGCCACCATTGCGCTGTGCTTTTTTCTTTGGTTGCCTCCCAGATTCGTAGCAATCTGGCACCATTCCATACAGTGCGTCATTTCAATTTTAATCCAGTATTTTAATTACTTTTATCACAGATTTTATCTGCTCAGAGTGTCTTCCCTTTCTTGAATTCCTTTATTGATTTCTAGAATACGCCACTTAGGATGTCCGGTTATCTTTCTCGTGTCTCTTCTGTAGGGACATCAGACCTTGGTCTTCAATATACCGTTTTCGTCTACTGCCTATTTATCGATCTTCCATTTGTAATTTTTCGAATGAAATCTCTAGTGTTTTCAATAATGTTTTTCTTAATTATATTTCAGGTCTAGGTTTCCTTATTCATGCATAAATAATCCTGGGTTATCTTTAAGAAGAACTAACTCAATTAGTATGTGGAGAAAGCATAAAATGTTTAATGGCAAGTTTCAATGCCAACTAGCTATAATTAGGACCCTCACTATGTTATATAATTGTTGTAAGAACAAGACATGATTACCGTTACACACGTGCCTTTTAAATGTTAGCTGTAATACATATGTAAATTTTTGCAGTACGCGGTACGTATAAAAATAAGAGGGTAATTTTCCCGAGTCGCAATTCTCGTATTTTTATGTGCGTTAGCTCTTATATCGTTTCACTTCATGCGATGGATTGTTCATGGCGCATTTGCAAATGTATCAACGTGTGTCAATACTATAATACCTCCTGAACAACACCGGATTATGATTAGAACCAAGGAGCTCAACGCATTTCTCGCAGTAGGCCGAAACTTGTTCACTAAAAGACCGCTTACACCCCCTGCCAACCGCCGAATCCCAAAGCGCCCGAGGGAAAACCACAACCCTTCCCTCTACTCCGTAAACGAAACACCTCAGCGGAAACTCCGAGAAGGAAACCTATGGAGAGTTCAAAGTCAGCGGAGTTGGGAGGAAAGTGAGAAGCTCCCAGAATCAGGAAGAATTCAATGCGTACGTTAACATCATGGTTGGAAATATGTATAATTAAACTCGACTGTTTCAGGCTTAACTTTGTGAAGATCTATTTTAAACAATTAAAAGGATATTGTACTTTTCCACACAATTTAATTTAATGTAATGGATTTTGTTTCGGAAATTCTCCACCTTGAGAAAAAGGGAAGAAGGATGGACTGCTTGGAGGAATTGGAGATAAGAAAGCACATCAGGAATGGAACTTTAGCAAATGAGAATATTTTTGTCAACCATCCCCCCCCCCTTGGAAATTCCCCTGAAGTTGAGTAACGCTCCAACCCCAACGCAACCCTCCTCCTCTAAGCAACGCGTAATAGCATAGAGTAAGTATATATGACTCTATGGTAATAGCAACAAAATAACTATAAAAATAACGATTTCTGTACCTGAAGATGTCGCCTCTGTGACGAAACCGGACGTCTTAAATAAATTCTATACCATATCCTTTTAATTGTTTATATGAATTATTACTTGTAAAATAGCTCACTACCAGTACAGCAACGTAGGTTTAACGGGAGCTTTTTTAGATGTATCCCGAACTGTCTCCATTCCCAAATTGGACCTGTGCGGGTGACTGCTTTGCTCCATATCAATCACTTCCTATTCGAGATGTGTTCAGAAAATAATTGAAAAAATGGCTCCCGAAAAGTGTTCATAGTCAAGAAGTTTCAAAGTGTAATCAATATATTATCCCAACACCGAGTAGAAAATGTCGTAAAGTAACGAGCGTCAGTCTGAGCAACCATAAAAATGCTACGGGACATCTTTGAAGGATGAAGAAATTCCAGAAGATTTCACTTCACATTTAGCCATATTCTCTTTTATTCTATCTATTAAACCTATCTGTTTTCTTCTTTCCTCTCTCGCTCATCTATCATTCTTCCTTCTATCACGATTTTTAACATCCTCTACCCGCCTCGCTCCATCCAAGCCCTCTGTCTCCTCTTCATCTCAATTTGGTCTCCTCACCCACCATCTCCAGCACTTCTTCGTTCATCTTACTATCCGTCCACTTCACCTTTCTTCTACACCCACACTTCCATCGCCTTCCCCGACTTTTCTCTGTCCTCTTTCTTCGGCGTGAATTGAGTCCCGAAAGAATCGCACACCATTTACATCGTTGAATGAGATAGCGAAGACTTGAAATACTCCAAAAATCTTGAGGATTGAGGTCTAGTGATCGGGAGGGCCAAGGTATGGGGCCTCTCCAATCAATCCAGCGGTCTTCAATTCGTGAAAGAATTTGTAGCAAGATTCGGGTGTATTTAGCAGAGTTTGTGATTTGTTACGCCGAGGGGCAGAGGGATGCATTGCCGTGGACAGATATCACTTAGAGTGCCTCCTATTAATTGACGTCATATTGAACGTATCCAAAGAGCAAGAGTACTGTAGGTTGGAGATACTATGCGTTCCTGAACCGAATATCTTCAGCCGCCGTGTATATATGTACATAAGTATTCGTTTCTATACCAAGGGTCACTGGACTTTTTTCTTGTTTTCTGGGGTACCATCACCTCTCAAAGTAATGGACACTCTTTTTCAAACACCCTGTATAGACGCCAAGGATGAAATTCGACATGGAAAAAATAATTTGGCTCAGCCGGGTTTCGATCCCGGATATCCCAATTCCCAGTGCTGAGTGCTTGTTACCGGTTTCACCACCAAGCCACCGACGTAAAGCGAAGCGTATTCGTCAAATTTGAATATGTGCTGGTGACTGCGTATCACTTGCTGTACGAGGAGTATATTAATGGCAATATTTAAATTTCGCGGGATTGGTGAGTCCGATTGTCAAATTTGTTTCGTTATGCAGGCACACATGTCCCTGAAGTATGGTAAAAATTTTATTGGTTAAGGTGCGTTTGGTGGGGACATGAAGCAGGTAGTCCGAAGATGGGCGTGGTACACCCTCCGTAGGGTCCTTAATCCTCAACCCTTTCCTCGACGCGTTCGCCCTCGCTGGCCCGTGTCTTGGACCCTCCCAGGGGGGGGCCTCCCTCCCGAAAAGTGACCGCTATGACTGCAATTTGGAAATCAATCAATCAATCCAATTATCAAAAAATGATTGTTTGCATAGTACTCCTGTCAATTGTGCGATCAAGTACGTCTTTGAAGCGTGATTCTGCTATGAAAAATAACGATTTTGTTAACTTTGCTAAACACGTGGCTGTGGACCACCGGAAAATGGCAACAGCGCTTTGGAATGGGCAAAGTAGCGGGCTGTTTGAATGAGTTACGAGCATGATTTTGCCATCTGGTACTGCTCATTTGCACGCCAAGGCTTCAGTTAATTTACCTTTAGTTTCACATAGTCTCCGATTAGATATGCTGCGTCGAGATAAAGGGTCAATTATTCCCTAAGTCGGATATTGAAGGGTTAAAGCAGTCGAACTACTTCAAAAAGTCAAAAAACACCCGAAAGGTTGTGTGAGTTTTAGACGGTGACTGCGAGTCCCTTTACGTATTATATTATTACGAAAAATACACCTACCAGGGGTAACAACAACCTTGACCTCTTGGAAGCGAGTGCGAAATCAGAACTGAGGCTGTTATTATCTACATCTACATAATACCCTGCGAGCCATCTCTAGGGTGTTTGGCAGGGGGTGATCAATCACCAGCATGCAGCATGCATTTGGACTCCCAAATGCAATTTGGACTCAAACATGCATTAAGTTTTACATAGGTTAGTAGGCTACACTACAAGTCATGCAATCTATTTACGAGTTCTATTGCTGCCATTATAATCTCTTATTGATCATGGAAAAAATTACATTCGGAATCTGTCTGTTCTACAATCTATCTCTCTTATTTTATTTATATGATCTGATCTTCCGTAGTTGTTGGCGTCCGTAAGATATGGTTAACTTCGTCAGAAAAGACACTGCTCTTGAATTTATCTAGAAGGTTTAGTCTATTTTTCAATCTACGGTCCGACAGAGATTCCCATCCGAGTTTATCTAAGAGGTCAGTTACACTAACAAGAATATCGTAACGACCTTTCACATACCTGGCAGCTCTTCTTTGCACGCGTTCTAACTCTGTTATTAAGCCTTTTTCATGAGGGTCCCAAACACTGGCAGCGTATTCCAATGTGGTCTAACGAGGGAAAAGTAGCTAATTTCTCTCACTTTGTCGTCGCACTTTCCCAATATTCTTTTAACAAAACCCATTTTACGATTAGCTTGACCGGTTATTTCTCGAATATGTTTATTCCACGATAGATCATTATTGAGTCTAACCCCTAGATATTTCACGGATTCAACTGCCTTTAATTGGGTGCCCCGAATGATATAGTTACGTTGTAGGGAGGTATTCTTTTTTTATTCCAGAAATTCATTACGACGCATTTTTCCAAATTTAATTCTAACCGCCAAGCATCGCACCAAGCTTGGATAGCAGCAAGATCATTCGTTAGTTCATCTATATCTTTGCTGGAACGGATTTCTCTGTAAACTACAGCGTCGTCTGCAAATAATCGTAACTTACTCTGCACTATTTCGCCAATGTCGTTTATATAAAGAAGGAATAGGAGTGGGCCAATGACACTACCCTGAGGAACGCCAGAAGTGACTCTAACCTCATTAGAGACAGCACCGTCTAATCTTGCACTCTTTGGACGCGGTCGCTCAAAAATTCTCTAATCCAGGAAATGACATCTTCGTCTAGACCATAAGATTTCAGTTTTATTATTAACTTTCCGTGGGGCACTTTATTAAATGCCTTTTTGAAATCAAGAAAAATCGCGTCTACTGGAATTTTGTCTTCCCCGGAGATTAAAATATCGTGGGCGAAAAGCGCTAACTGAGCTTCGCACGATCTGCTTTTCCTGAATCCGTGTTGAGTTCCCATTAATAAGTTTTGCGCGTCTAGGTGTTTCATTATCGAGCTGACTACGATGTGTTCAAGGATTTTGCAAGAGATGGACGTTAAAGATGTCGGCCTGTAATTAGATGGCTGTTCCTTGTCTCCACTTTTAAATATTGGCGTTACATTAGCGATTTTCAGTCATTAGGTACTTCGTGTTGCTTGATGGATTTACTGAATATTAACGGCAAGTAGGGGGCAATTTCTGAGGCTAGTTCTTTATATACGCGAGAAGGGATTTCATCTGGACCAGGTGATTTATTTGGACTAAGCGATTTCAATATATTTTCTATTCCGAGCGTACTAATGTCAATAGCTGTCATCTTATGTATACAGGGATTGTCATCGGTCTCGGGTGAGTTTTCGGAAGGCTCCGTGAACACGCTCTTGAAGTAGGAATTTAATAAATTGGCTTTATCGTAACTGCTTGTCAACACATCTCCATTGTCGTTTCTCAGCGAGCATACGGTAGATCGTTTACCTTGAACTTCCCTAACATATGACCAAAATGCTTTTGGGTTATCCTGTAACTGCTCTACTAGTGTTTTTCTTTTAAAATTCGTGAACGCATTCCTGAACGCTTCCTTCGTGGCGGCTTAAGTCATCCTATATTTTTTAATGAATAGCTCGCGTTCATTAGTGGATAAATCCGTGCTGACTTTTTTCATTTTAGCATGACACGCTCTCTGTCGCTTCAATGATCTTCTCACTTCCGTGTCGTACCATCTCGGTTCGCTGCCTTCTTTTACTGTTTTACTAGGGATGTAGCTATTTATTCCCGAAGTTACGTGCGAAAGAAAAGCTTTCCAAGTATTCTCTACATTTAACTTTAATACTGATTCTTGGAACTCGGGGAAAGCATTTCTCAGATGACTCTTAAAACCATCAAAATCAGCTCTTTTAAAAATGAAAACTTTACGCTCTTTTTTAAAGTTTACAGCGGTATTTAGAGAAAACTTTGCAGTTACTACCCTATGGTCACTTATTTCTTCGACAGTGCCAACGTTTATTACCTGATGTGGTATATTTGTCGCTAATAAATCAAGAATGTTTTCTCCTCTGTTTGGTGCGGATGCTATTTGAAACAATGAATTAGATGTAAAAGTGTGTAATAAAGCCTCGCAGATCACTTTATCCCTCCCACCAGAAATGAAGCTATAAGTCTCCCAATCTATAGAAGGTACGTTGAAATATCCACCTACAATCAAGTTTCTTTCAGGATACTTGGATGCTACGCTGTTTATTTGATTTTGACAAACCAACATTGACGTTATATCTGAGTTAGGTGGTCTGTAATGCGAACATAATAAAATAGTTTTGAATTTTGGGCATTTAATTAAACACCACACAGATTCAACGCTGGTCTCAGTTACGGTTATCGCTTGGCTGACGAATGAATTCTTTACAGCTATAAAAACTCCGCCCCCAACTCGATTAATTCTATCTTTCCGATAAACAGTGAACGATTTTGGGACGATCTCATTGTCCGAATCATTATTGACCACAAGGTCCATATTTCATACTACATAGTTCATCTACATCTACATAATACCCCGCAAGCTGCCTAAAAGGCGTGTGGAAGGTGGTGTCAGGACACCAGCCGTCTACGTATAAAAAATGAAGTGCTCTACAAAGTTGTGACTAGCATTTATTTAAGTCTTTTATGGTCCGGGGGAAAAACGAATTCCTATATCTATCCGTTCGGTAAAACATCTCTCTTAATTTATCGCTTCTATCGGGCCTGGAAATATAGTTTGGCTTTGATATTTTGTTCTCCGTGTCACCCCTAAAGACATCCATTCTCAAGTTTTCAAGCAATCTAAGCTTAGTGCGCAGCCTACGAGTCTCCAGCGGCTCCCAGTATAATTAGCTTAACATCTGCGAAACGCTGTCTGTACGCCCGTAGCAATTTTTGACGAAATGCGCAGCCTTCCTTTGTATTTTATTCAGTTCGCGCATTAAGCCTTTCGGTACCGGATCCCATACACTCGCTGCATATTCAAGGTGCGGACGTACGATTGCGAAATAGCAAATTTCTTTCACTTGCTCATCCGAAAATCTTCCCACAATACGCTTGATGAATCCTAATGTCTTCCGGACCATGCCACAGATATCCCTTAAACGAGTTCTCCACGAGAGGTTCAAGGTTATGGTAACTCGCAGGTACTTCAATTCGTCTGTTGTCTTTAGGTTAATGCCATGCATAGAATAAACATGGTTATAGTTGGTCGAATTCCGCAAGAAATATACCGACATGCATTTGTTCAGATTAAGTTAAAATTTAGAAATAATGCGTCCACTTGTCTTTTCGATTCACCAGATTTTAGAACATCGTTAAGAAATAGCGCGAGCTGTGTTTCGCATGATCTACCTTTTCTGAATCCGTGCTGACAGTCATGGAGGAAGTTACGTCTGTCCAAGAAAGTCATGATAATGCTAACGACGATATGCTAAAGTATCTTGCCTATGATCGATGTTATTGAAATTGGACGGTAGTTGCCTGGGTCATGTCTGTTTCCCTTTTTAAATATGGGTGTAACGCTTGCAATGTTCGAGTATAGCGATAACTTTCCTTCTGATAGTGATTTCTTGATATTATCTCTTAATAAGGATTGATCTGTGGAGCTAACTCCTTAGTTATTGAGCGTTGTGGAGCGTAAATTTCTTTAGCTTCAAGTTCCTTCAATTAATTACATGACGTGATGGACTTTTTGTACACGTTGTATAAATTTCTCTGCTTCCTCAGTTCCCTTCTGACATCGTTGTTGAATTTATTATTTAATAAATGTATTTTTGGTTTTGAATTTCAGTGTACAATTAGAAATGTGAATAGTTTCTTTTGCTCTCCCGAAAGTTGCTATTTTTGAGATACTTGTTTGTAGAACCTAGCCATCGCTCTACATAAGTTAGTAAGCAACAATACAAGTCATCTAATCATTTTGTGAGTTTTAACACTGCCGTTATAGTCCCTATTCGATCGTGGAAAAGAAGATATTTTGAATCAGACTGGTCTACAGCCTATCTCACTTAATTTATTTATATAATCCGATTTCCTGTAGTATGTTGGCGCTCGTAATATATGGCTAACTTCGTCGGAAAATACACTGCTCTTTAATTTATCATACATTATTATAGTATTCTACCGATTAAGGTAGGTTTCCATGGAGTACTAAAGAAGTGATTTGGGAGCCTCACTTTCCGTCGAGCGCTGCCTTCTTCAATTCACTGTATGGCTTACTTCCGTTAAATCTATCTAAAAATCCTTTTCTTTTTCTTCCCCCCTCGTTTCCCTAGCATTCTACCCTCTAACACCATTTTCAACATCCCCTCCCCGCTAAGTATTCGCTCCATCTATACATTCTGACTCCTCCGTACCTCGTCTAAAAGCTGCCTCTCCTCGCCAACCATATCCAGCACTTCGTCGTTCCTTTTCCTCTCCGTCCATTTTACCTTCTCCATTCTTCTCCATATCCACATCGTATGTGAAGTATGCAACAGTCACCCAAGACTATCGTAACGACTTTTCACGTACCTAGTATCTCCTCTTTGCACGCGTTCTCTGTTTTTTAAGCATATTTCACGAGGATCCCAAACACTGGCAGCGTATTCTAAATGGAGTCTAATGAGGGAGAAGTAGCTAATTTCTCTCACAAAAATGAAAAAGACACGTGTAGATCTTTCTTCTGTGAAAATAAAATAAATGCGGGACAATTATTAAAATCGAAAAATGATACAAAGGAAACTCTTCTGGGGGCATCGAATGAATTCAAGCGAAAAATATTGGGCAAATACATAGACGTTAACCCTATGGCTTTCTGATTATTCGTAAGAGAGGTACAGGTAAATAGCGCTGTAATAATAACGCTATAGCATATAATGGTTGAAAACCACCTGCCAAACACCCTAGAGGTGGTTAGGCTGCGTGAGTTTTAGACGGTGATTGCGAGGCCCTTTATAAATTCTCCCCAGAGAAAGGAAAGAAATTTTTTTTAAGAATACGTTGACTATCGCACTGACAGGTATTCTTTGAATTTGTCTCACATAAATGCTCACATATACTACTCAGTCCTCTTTCAGCCATTGCAGCAAAGTTCTTTGTAGATATGGACTCTAAAGCGCTAAGAAAATACACCCCATTAATGACCATCCAAAATGTCGTGCGATTTGCATTATACAGGGAGGGTAGCAGGAATGAAGGCAATGTCGGAAATTCCGATCTGGACTGTCAGCCTGATGAAAGTCGGTCAGGACTAGCTTGTGTTTCGAGAAGGTAGCAAAAAATTAGCTAGTCTTAAGAACAACTCCAAAGCATACATAATTTTTCCATGGGCATATGAGACAGCAATTCATACAATGCACTTAAACCGTCTTTGCCGATATTCTGAGCATTAATCGGTACAGTACAATAGTATCAATACTGTACATTGATACTAACCAATGTTGCCCGGATATTGGTAAGATTTCTATCGAATAAAAGTCTAGCTGGAGGAATCGAGCTGGAGGTGGAGTATTTATAGCTGTAAAGAATTCAATCGTCAGCCAAGCGGTAACCGTAACAGAGACCAGGGTTGAATATTGAATCGTTGAGTTAATAAATGAAAAATATTGTTGTCCCAAGCCGCCACGAAGGAAGCGTTCAAGAATGCATTCACGAATTTTAAAAGAAAACCACAAGTAGAGCAGTTACGGAATAACTCAAGAGCATCATGGTCTTATGTCCGGGAATGTCCATGTTGAAGGTAAAACGATCGATTTTTTCCACGATCAATAAGAAATTATAACGGTAGCGATAGACGCATAAGTAGATTAAATGACTTTTAGTGTAACCTACTAACCTTTGTAAAACATAATGCGTGCTGCATGCTGGTGATTTATCACCCCCTGCCAAACACCCTAGAGGGGGCTGGCAGGTTATTATGTAGATGTAGATGAACACACCGTTTTTTATGATTCGATCTACGTGGTATGCTGGCGTTGGTAAGATATGTCTACCTTCGCCAGAAAATACATGTCTCTTGAATTTATCAATTAGGCTAAGTTTATTTTTCAGTCTGCGGTCTTATAGAGATTACCATTCGAGTTTTTTTCGATGAGGTATTAACTCTAACAAGATTAACAAGAAGTAAAGAATTTTACCGTACCTGGCAGCGTCTCTTTGAATGAATAATCATTAATGGGGCGCATTTTTGTCAGCAGTTAAGATTCCTTATATACAAAGAACTTTGCCGCAATTTTATTTCATTTCTCTGGAGAAAATACGTAAAGGGACTCGCAGTCACCGTCTAAAACTCACACAACCTTTCGGGTGTTTTTTGACTTTTTGAAGTAGTTCGACTGCTTTAACCCTTCAATATCCGACTTAGGGAATAATTGACCCTTTATCTCGACGCAGGATATCTAATCGGAGACTATGTGAAACTAAAGGTAAATTAACTGAAGCCTTGGCGTGCAAATGAGCAGTACCAGATGGCAAAATCATGCTCGTAACTCATTCAAACAGCCCGCTACTTTGCCCATTCCAAAGCGCTGTTGCCATTTTCCGGTGGTCCACAGCCACGTGTTTAGCAAAGTTAACAAAATCGTTATTTTTCATAGCAGAATCACGCTTCAAAGACGTACTTGATCGCACAATTGACAGGAGTACTATGCAAACAATCATTTTTTGATAATTGGATTGATTGATTGATTTCCAAATTGCAGTCATAGCGGTCACTTTTCGGGAGGGAGGCCCCCCCCTGGGAGGGTCCAAGACACGGGCCAGCGAGGGCGAACGCGTCGAGGAAAGGGTTGAGGATTAAGGACCCTACGGAGGGTGTACCACGCCCATCTTCGGACTACCTGCTTCATGTCCCCACCAAACGCACCTTAACCATTTTATTCGTATTCATTGTTTTCTTTGCATGTTGCAGCCGCTAAGTTTTGACGTATTTTTATAAGCACGGCGATTTTCGTAATTTAAAAGAAAAAGATCTGAGAATAATTGCATAGCAAAGAATGATATGCAAATAATGTATGAAAGAGTGCGTGAAATTTTAGAGTCTTAGAGAATGGAGAAAGAGTCAACCTCAAGGTATACCCGACGGCAGCGCCACTTACGGCTAATATTGGTACTTATAGTGGTCTACCAAAAAGGTTGACTCTTTCTGTCGATTTGTTTTTATCATATAAGAAGTAAATTGATGAAATCTAGTAGTCTACCAAAATGGTCGACCCTTTCTGTGGATTTGTTTTTATCCAATTCTGAGGAATTAATAAAATCTATGAGTCTACCGAATATGTTGAATCTGTCGATTTATCTTCATTGCATTAATGAGGAATTACCTACTTGTTTATAGCTGAGCGAATCTAAAAATTTAACTCTTCCACTCACATTGTTATAGAAATGTACTTCATGTCCCTACATACAATATCTTCATTAACATGTTTCTTTCAATGAAATTGTTTATTATTCCTCTATAACCTTTCGTCCATTCCCCACTATTGCTTTTTTATTGTTTTTGTGGTGTCACTGCGTATTTGCACGTAGTTCTTTAATTTTCCGTTTTGGCGCTGCTGTCGGGTATTCAGGACGGTTGACTCTTTCTCCATTCGGAACGACTCGAAATTTTAACAAATGACCAAGTTGAGTCTGCTATGAATTGGAGGGATAGACGACTGATTCGCAACCTGTATATGGCACAGACTGCGCAAGTGAGGGTAGCGGACAGAGAATCTGGGTGGGCAAGCATTGGCCGAGGTGTGAGGCAAGGCTGTCCTCTATCGCCGCTGCTTTTTAACGTATACGCTGAGGAGATGATAAGAGAAGCGTGGGACGAGTTGGAAGCTGGAGTGAAAGTGGAAGGAATGATGTTGAAATCGGTAAGGTTTGCGGATGATCAGGCGCTGATTAGCCAGTCAGCGAGGGGACTGCAGGATATAGTGGATGCGTTAGACGAGCGGTGCGAGAAGTATGGGATGAGGATCAATCACAAGAAGACTAAAGCAATACGGTTTTGTAAAATATCGCGAGCGAGGAATGTGAGACTCAAGGTAAAAGTAGGTGGGGAAAAACTTGAGCAGGTAGAGCAATTCAACTTTATGGATAGCACATTAGAGGAAAACGGACACAGTAGCAAGGACATCAGGAAGCGAATTGCCCTAGCAAAGGAGGCGTTCATGAACAGGAAGGAGCTTCTGAGAGGATCGTAATGTAAAAGTTTAAAGAAAAGGTTAGTGAAGAGTTTGATCTGGAGTGTAGCTCTCTACGGTGCGGAAACGTGGACACTGAGGAAAGAAGACGAGAGAAGGGATTCGAGAGGAATTGGAGGCATTCGAGATGTGGGTATGAAGAAGAATGGAGAAGGTGGGACGGAGAGGAAAAGGAACGACGAAGTGCTGGATATGGTTGGCGAGGAAAGGCAGCTTATTAGATGAGATACGGAGGAGACAGGCGGCACGGGTGGGAGAAGTACTTAGCGGGGAGGGGATGTTGAAAATGGTGTGAGAGGGTAGTATGGTAGGAAAACGAGGGAGGGTAAGGAAAAGAATAGGATTTTTAGATAGATTGAAAGAGAGTAGGCCTTACAGTGAATTAAAGAAGGCAGTGCTGGAAGGAAAGAGAGGCTCCCAGATCACTTCTTGAATGCTCCATGGAAACCTACCTTAATCGGTGGAATACTATAATAATAATAAGCGTTTCCAAGATGTCCGTGAATTCATTCAAGATGAAGATCGCCCTCGATGCCCCAGCCCTTCAACAGCCGATGTAAATGTGGAAAAAGTGGATAAAATGGTTATGAAAAGCTAATCTATTGCATCTAATGAATATATACTATTTTGTAGGCGACAACATTAATTTCGACGAATAAATAAATATTTTGTCGAAAAACTAAAATTCGCGTTATTTTCGAAATACACGTCTTATTGCAGTCCTTTGATAGACGATAGCAAGGTAGATGACGTGCTCAACAAGGATGCGTCGCACTGGCTTCAACGAGGAAAGTAATTGGTTCCTGAACAACGGTATTCATTTCCGATTCCAATGACCACATCCACCCGGAAGTGGCTGGGTGGGGGTGGGGAGGAAGCGACGGGAAACGATTCTCATTTGAGGAAAAGAAGGGAAAAGACTGACGTCGCTGTGGGGGTGTGCCAAGAAGAGACAATGATGGGGTGGGGAGGAAATTCGTGGGGAGAGGGGGGAAAATTTTGCTCGGAGACAGGGTGGATGGGAGTAGGAGGTTAGGAACTCTACTAGTAGTGAGTGTTCTAGGGATTGTTACGGGGGAGGGGGTGAAGGAAGGGGAAAATTCGATGAAGAGAAGAATGGAACTTGGAGATGGGCAGACAATCTCATTACGAGGAAGGGCGGGGACCCCCAGTGTCTTTCAATCGCATCTGCCGAGCTCTGAAGACATCCTCCGCCACGAAATTTACAGTGCAATTTCGCCTCGTCTCCAGCTAAAGAGTTCTGCCACGTTCGAGCGATGAATGGACGCAAAATATCGCCTATCGTAAAAATATCTTCAGGAAAATGGTAAAAAAAATCAAGAAATACGCTCTCTTTTGCAACCAAATTCATAATAACATATGATTTTAATGTGCTGGAGCCGTAAGAGATGTGAGAATAGAGAAAAATGTGGAGGGTGCATTGGACGGAGATGAAGAAGAACGGAGAAGTAAGTATATGGTGGAGGAGGAGAGGAAACTTCTAGTCGAATAACGGAGGAGACGAATGGTCTGGATGGATCGCATACAAAACGGGAGTGGGACGCTAAAAATCTAGTTAGACTGAAGAATGTTAGGTGAGCGTGGGAGGAGGAGGAAGAGAAAAGCAACTATAGGTAAAATGAAAGGGAGTAAGGCTTAAAATTAGAAGAGCGGAAAAAGAAGGTCTAATTTCGAAGTTTTGACGGGGCGAGGTAATTTTCAAAATACTTTAAGTATAACTACCTTAACTAGCTAATTATAAGTAGATTATAGGTACAAATCTTGTATTGAAACCAAGAAATACACGCGAATACCAAGTTTGAAATTTCTTTGAGAGGATAATTTAAACGCATCAGATGACCCAACAAAACCATTGCCACAAAAAATATGGGGTGCTTGCATGAATAAGGATACATTGTAAGGCGGATTTTCAACCCCTATTTTCAATATGAAACAAAATATGTAATAACGCATCGAAAAGAGTTACGCGAATGATAACCTCCAATTCAGGTGATTGATTCATGAGTAATATATCCTAAGCGTGAGTTAAATACAGATAATGATCATAACAATCCACTTAGAGCTGAGAATGCGTACATAAAAGAAGGAAATAGATCATCAAATGGCCGCGGCGGTCTCTGGAGGAGGGGAGTGTGGACTAGGACTCGTTGCTATGAGATTGCGGGGAGCAATGGATTTGGGCTTTGGGGTAGGTCGCGGTGCGTCGCCACACCAGGGGAAGTGAGAGAGGGAGGGGAGTATGGAGGGGAGGGGTTTGTAAGACATTACGGCGGAGGGGAGGGGGAGACGGTATCAGCTGAGAGAGGGATGGGAGGGATGATGGACGGCCGAGGTTCCCCGAAAGAATAAAAAAAAAACTTGAAAAGCGAGCGAGGGCTGAAGTGGGGCCAGTTCCTTGTGCCGATCCGAAGTCTTTCCGAAGCATTACACCCGCCTCCTTCCACGAATCTTTAACGAGATCCGGACAGGGGGACGAAGGAAGAGATATTTTCGACACTCACACACTGAATTCAGTCTACAACAGAAAGCGTGGATGGGTTGGATTCTTCGCCGCTGTGTGGGGCTCGCTCCATTCTCGGGCGATGAAGTAAAAGTGTACGGTTGCTGTGAAGACCATTCGCATCCTCAAAGGAAAGCAAGAGTTTTTGACACAAATCAAGACGTACGGTCTCAGAATGCCTGAAAACGATGGAGATGCAATGAAACGCAATAAAAGATACAGTGTCCGGCGTGATACGGTGGAAATCTTTGATATTCAGCTTAGTAAAACCACTTGTCTGTTTCCACACATTTTTATTTAAACCGACCATGGTTTCGGCAATTCGTGCCATTATCAAGACCTTACCTCATGAGTTGCCGAAACCATGGTCGATTTAAATGAAAGTGTGTGGAAACAGACGAGTGGTTTTACTAAGCTGAAACGCAATACATTTAAAAGTATTTCCATGGCAAAAGAACCCTGATAGATCCATTTTCAACTAACTTTTTCGCTTCCGACATTAGTGTGAACTTCCACATATCAAATCCTGGAGCCAGTTAGAAAATTTTGATACCTCTTCATTTAGACTGAAGGCCTGGTTACACGATACATTAACATGTAATAGTTAATGTCTAAATGCATGAACGCGTAAATGAACTCGAAAATCACCTTTTAATCACCCAACTTGTGCGAACGCATGAACAGAAAATAGGTCTTCTTGTAATTGGTTCATAAATTCGTAAATGCTTCGTTCCGGTCCACCGAAATCGGTCATACATTCACCCATTAACTCGTGCGTTTTAATGTACCAATTAACCAGGCCTTGACAGTTAGCTAAACACCTATATTTTCTCCTTATACTGTCATCTACGCAACAGAAATTTAGGTATGCCTGGTGGAAGCATTTCCGGAAGATCGATAAGAACCCTTTGTAGGCAGCAAGGCGGGTCCTCAAGTAGGAAACGATCCATGCGAACATCAGAGGTTTGGAAGAAGAGAGAGATGAGTAGATTCCAACAGTGTATCCATAATAATAAAAAAAGAAAGTGATCACTCGTGATATCCTAAGGAGTATCCTCAATGCTGTCTGAAAGTTGCTTGACCTTTTCAAAAAAGGGATAAAAACTTTTCATCATTCAACTATCTATCAAGCTAATAAATAAAAGCGAACAAACTATGTATAAATCCACCAATTTATTTTTGTGGTACTACTAGTTTCGACGCAGCGGCGTCATCATTAGGTACCATCAGGTAGCGTCGAAACTAGTAGTACTTACCACAAAAATAAATTGGTGGATTTATACATAGTTTGTACGCTTTTATTTATTAGAATGAACCTCCACAAAGTTGAGCCTGTTACGATAGAGATTATCTATCAAGCGTAAGAAAGTTCACAGTGAATGATTAAAGTTGACTTATTTTTACAAACCCATACATTTTTTTACAAAATTCAATTCGTTATAAACGTAGGTCCCAGGTCCTGAATACGCCGCGGCGTCCATGCGTTGAAAACAGGCTGTACAATAAAAAAAAACGTTTCACTCTAAGTATTCAAAATTTTAAGAAATTGAATACCAGAAAAAACGTTGGTAAAAAAGTGCAGCTCCATTGAGGCCAACTGTGGACTTCACTTGCACGTTCTCTGAAGTCTCTAACTTCGTGGAATTCCTCCAGCCCCTTATTAAAAAGACTCTTTGTATTGATATTTCATAACCTATTGATCAACAATCTTCTTTTGTGTGATTAACGTCATCAAACCCATTATATGTTCAGAATTCGTGCTAGGAACTAGCTTCGACTATATTTCTTACACCTCTAAAATCTGGAGGTGTAAGAAATATATGACTACTGGTGAGCTAAATGTGTTTGCTACGTTGAGAAGGATACTTGTGTTGAAACCAGTACGGTAGAAATAAAAATTCGTGGAATACTACAAATAGTTATTTTCAAAACAAGAATTCACATAACATAACGAACAAATATTTAATCTCATTTCAGGAGCTTCTACTCTGAGCATCAATACATAAGGAAGATAAGGAATGGTAGCGAAGAGACGGAGGAGGCAATCCCGGAAGATGCGAAGCCAACACAAGGAAGGAATGGGAACCCTTTCAACTGCACACACGCATTAGTGAGAGTAACTTGATGGACGGCACAACCATCGTAACATAATGTGAGACGGGGAAAAATTACAGAGCTTCCTAAATGTGTTCACTGCCAAGAAGTTTCAAAATGTAATCAGAACACTATCCCAGCACAAAAGAGAAAGTGATGCTGCACACGTAAGTAACTTTTCCGCAGTGAAAACGAGTCGGTTAGTGCGAGGAAATTTTTATTTACAGAGACTTCAAAAAGTTCAGGGAAAAGGGTAAGTGAAAAAAAACGAAATGAAATGTATAGGGAAGCCATGAAGATTGGCCTCGAGCTATATCTCCTAACTATCGACCATCTACATCTCCTAACTGCAGGAACGAGCGTGAGTCTTAGCAACCATAAAAATGCTGCTGGACCTCTTAGAAGGACGAAGCAATTCCAGAAGATTGATTCGAGCCCTACTCAAGTAGGGGCAAGGGGAACCTCTGATAAACGGGGCTATGTGAGTAGAACTAAGTTGGAAAATGCCATCGGCTTGAACGCACAATTGAACTTGAGAGAAATAAAGATTGAAAAGTAGCCAAAATCGTACTACAAACAAAATTCATAATTAACACTGAATTAAAAACAAGGCAATATTGAAGGAAATCTATATATATAAAAGAAAGTCAAAAATCGTGTTAGTTAGAACACTTATAACTCGAGAACGGCTGCACCGATTTTAATAACATTAGGTTCTTTGGATTCGTCTCAGACCCGGATAACATATAGGCCATTAAAAAAGGATAATTTCACCCAAAAAATTCATCTCTTTATTAGTGATATGTTTTTAGGAGTTAGTAGGTAATGCAACAACAATTGATAAGTCGGTAAAAATTACAAATTAAATTATTTGTTTAGTTTTTACCACTTTAATAACTGAATTTCGTAGTAATATAACATTTTAATTACTAAATATATTCAAAATATTGAAATTGCATTTAAAAAATTTAATTCGAACTAACTGAAAGACCAGCTCGAGTCGACTCTTCACTACCATGTTTGTAAACAAATCTCCTAGCAATTGTTGACAAACGGTAATGTTTGTGTTCCTGTCGAGGAATCGAGCCGTCTGATTGACGCAGACGAAGTCACCAACTATCAATCTGAATATTTAAAGTCCTTGGACGTACATGTCTTACCACGAATTACAGCTAAATGTAGGCTCTGTGTTCATGATCTTTCGAAACCTAAACCAGCCATAACTATCCAACGGAACGCGTAAAAAAATTGGTAATGAATGTGATTCACGCGACTTTTCTCAAAGGAAAACTCAAAGATTAGGAAGTTCTCATTCCGAAGATTCCATGATCCCAACTTATACGTCCGTTTGAGCTTAAACGTATTCAATTTACAATTCGTGTTGCATTCGTGATAACGATAAACAAATCGCATGGTCAGTCTTTCAGTTTTTGTGATGTTTGTGCTCATGTGCTAATGGAAACCCATGATTTTCTCATGGTCAATGTTTACGAGTCGGTGAGCCATCCGCTGCATTTCTTCCTTCGCTTCAAGGGCGCAGCTAGGAATTGGGGGTTTTAGGCGCAGCTAATACTACGGGTCTGTAGGGTATAGAAAACTCGCTAAGGTAAGCGAGAGGTGTGGGGGCCTTCGCCCAGACATTTTTTAAGATAAATGGTCCAAAATAGTGGTTTTGCGGCTGTGTGAATATTTAAATATGTTTTGTTTGTTGCTCAACCGTCCCCCTAATATTAGTAACAAAAGTTTGTATAAAAAAGTTCTCTGAGCTCTTGGGGGGTTTAAACCCCCAAAAACCCCCATCGCTGCGTCACTGCTTCGCTTCGCTATATTTATTTAGCTTCATCCGCTTTATCTTGCGCCTGATTACAAAACAAAAACTGCTGTTTATCAGAAGGTGCTTGACGCAAGACATTAAACCCGAATGTGTAAGACACACCGAGGTGCTTTTACGCATGCAGCACGACTACGAAGTGCATTTTTTCCGAACAGAGATACTATAACTGCCGCGCCTAAAGTTATTTGATGCGAATGCTGCTTCATAGGGGCTTTTCTTACACGATTTTGAGCATCAGTCAAGCGTCGGTCTGGCGTTGTGTTAACCTGCCCCGTGAACGGGCCAAGTTTACGCAACGGACTTGGACCTAAAAACATTTTTTACGGTTAATAACACAAATAGCCAACAACTGAATCCGTATAATTTTTATTCCATTAACTGCTTTATAAAACCACTATACCCAAAATTTCTTAAGTTAAAACGTAAGAAAAGTCATGCTCCCTATGCTCCGATCCACCCTATTCAATAAATAAAATAAAGATTCAGTAAAGACAATGTCTTTCTGGCAAGCATTTTTGATACTCATTTAGGTAGTTTTCTGGAATTTCTATCCTTATTTCATTATAATAAATTAAACATGATTAAAAACGATACAGCCACTCTTGATTTATAAATGGTGTACCTAACTAAACTGTAAATTCATTGATTGTAAGGTGGTACGAAGTTCGCCGGGTCAGCTAGTAGCTGTATGTTTAGAGGTCGGTACATTCCCTTAAGAAATATTCCCTATAGAAATATTCACGATGAATAGGGTCATTTTAACCTCCGAGTCACAAAAAAATTCAGAAACCGTCAAATTACATGAAAACTGACAGAGAAGAAAAAAGATACTCGGTGGAGAATTACTCTGGTTCAATGTAATATAAATCCTCGTTTCAGAGACATATTTATTACTCGTGAGCAGCAATAAAAATTCGGCTGGAGTGGTACCATGATAAAGGCTGAAGCAACCTCGGATGATTGATTATAATCCTATAGATGGTAGTGAGGAAGGGGAAGCACCGAGAGAAGCCACACATGAACACGGAGAAGGAAAAGGTCAGAGGATAGAAAGGCAACCCAGAGAAAATTGAATTGTAACCGAACACGACATAATTTATAAAATATTTTACTCGTACATACAAGATGTTCTGTCACTAAATTAAGCCAACGTAGAGGGAGAGATAATTATTGTAAACAGCTCAGGACAGCGAGTGACAAGAAAAAAATTCACAGAAATATTAGCCACTCCATGGAGATTCCTTTTAAATCATCTTCTCTTATTGTAGCATATATTACAAGGTATGGTTAATGAGTGATACATTCACTTTAAAGTTTTGCTCATATTAGTTTTTGATTTTCGCCGCGATAAGAAGCGCTAGTAGATGCGCCAGTAGATAGAGCCAGCCTCCTGACGATGATCCCAGCTAGAGGAACGTTACGTTGAACATAAAATGTTGCGTAGGTTTCCGCGGCGATACTCATAAGGACTGCCATAAGATTCCGGGTTCTCCTGCCGGGAATATTGCTTGGGATTGGCAAGTGCCGAAAGCGATCCTGCTGTCGTCATCAGATATCTACCGATTTGATCGATAGATTTTTCTTCCTTATAGGAAAATCTACTAAAATTGGTAGCATATTAATTGCGTATAGCTTGGTTTCGTTAGTGGTAGGACCTGCCCGCCTTTGTGACGGTGCAGGATTCCTCGTCCCGTCCTTCCTTCCCCGTCCTTTCCTTGGAGGCGTCGTCGGGCTCCTATCGCGGCGGCGCCTCCTTCCTTGTTCCTTCCAGTCCTCCCCCTTCTGCGGTGCAGAGGTGATAAGCTAACGCTTCAGACCTCGGCCCAGGAGAGTAACCCCGCGAGCCCGCCCAAGGGTTTCGTATCCATTGTCGTCATCAGATCTACCGATTCGATCGATAGATTTTTCTTCCTCATAGGAAAATCTACTAGGATCGATAGAACATTAATGGCTGTTGCCGGGTTTCGCTAGGCTCCTCCCGCGCCCTCCATGGCTCTTTCATAGCCATGGGGTAAGCGCGTTACCTTCCCGCTCCCGTTCCTTTTCCTCCCCCCCTTGAGAGTTCGACGGATAGGAGCCCTAGAGGCTAGGTGCCGTCGCTCTTGGGGTTCCTTGGCGCAAGCTGATCCTAACTGTCGTCATCAGGTACCTATCTACCGATTCGATCGATGGATTTTTCTTCCTAATAGGAAAATCCACTAGGATTGGTAGAGCATTGGTTGAAGGAGGCCCTACTAATGAGCGAAACCAAGCGTGAGCTTGGTTTCGCTATCCTTTCGCCTCCTTCGCTTCTATAGCGTTGGGGTGTTTTTCCCTCGTCCCGTCCCTTCCGCTCCTATCCTTTCCCAGAG
Source organism: Ischnura elegans (assembly GCF_921293095.1). Lineage (NCBI taxonomy): Eukaryota > Metazoa > Arthropoda > Insecta > Odonata > Coenagrionidae > Ischnura > Ischnura elegans. Next base: position 108,610,545 of record NC_060253.1, on the reverse strand, counting down.
GCGTTGGCGGGCTCCCATCGCGGCGGCGCCTCTTTCCTTTTTCCTACCTCTCCTCCCCCTCCCCGGGTAATCGGGCTTATAAGCCACGAGCTTGGGCCCCGGCCCCGGTGTGTTGTATTCTTAAGAGGTTCATCTAGAACCCTCATAGTCTTTGTCGTCATCAGGTATCTAACGATTTGATCGTTGGATTATTCTTCCTCATAGGAAAATCCTCCAAAATCGCTAGAAAAGTAATGGCTGTTGCCTGGTTTCGCTGATGGTAGGACCCGCCCGCCTTTGTGACGGTGCGGGATTCCTCGTCCCTTCCCTTCCTTCCCTATCCACTCCCAGGAGCTCCTATCGCGGCGGCGCCTCCTTCCTTTCTCCTTCTTGTCCTCCCCCTTCTGCGGTGCAGAGGTAAAAAGCCTCGCGCTAAAAAGGCCCTGCCCCCGGGAGTGTATCCTTGCGAGCCCGCCCTTGGAGTCTCGTTCCATTTGTCGTCATCAGGTATCTACGAAAAATCGCAGGATTTTCCTTCCTAATCGGAAAATCGTTCTTTTTTGAAGAAAAATTAAATTGTGGTTTCGCTAGTAGTAGGACCCGCCCACCCCTGTGACGGTGCGGGATTCCACTTCCCTTCCCTTTCTTCCTCATCCTATCCCAGGAGGCGTCGTCGGGCTCCTATCGCGACGGCGCCTCCCTCCTTTTTCCTGCCTTGTCCCCCCCCTCCTGCTGTGCAGAGGTGATAAGCTTATAGCTTCAGAATTCGGCCCGGGAGATTAACACCGCGAGCCCGCCCTAGGGTTTCGTATCCACTGTCGTCATCAGGTTGAAGTTCGCTTTCGACCTGATGACGAAACCGCAAGCAGGATGGCTTAGAAACTGTGGTCAATCACAAACAACACCCGCGGCTAGTGAACCCGGAATCTTCTGGCAGTCATCATTAAAATCTCATTTAACGTAGCGATGTTAGACATCGAATCTCCGTAAAGTGGTTACTTGTTATAAATTTTTGTTGTTGTTGACCTCTTGTTTATACTTAAATTTGAACACGTTAGATTTAGGTTATTTATAAAAAAACGTATTTGACGACGTTTCGGAAATTAATTTTCCATTTTCAAGGCTTTTTACGTGAAAAGATTAATCATATCATCCCCCCAAAGCATATTCCCAGTCACGCCTCCGAGAGGTGCAATAAATACAAAACTGGTCAAGTATTAAAATTAATTTTACAGTTACTAATACTAGCTAGTAATAATATTGGGTGTATTCATTAAAAGAATTAATAGCATTGTAATTATGAATTGTAAAAAAAATAGTGATAACAATAAAGTTAATAATAATAATTTCTTCAAAAAATGTAGGTTCTCTACAAGGCAAAGGGTCTGTTTTTAGGGTATCAACATGTTTTACATGAGTTGCTCAAATGATGCAATGATACTTCATTGTTCTTCGAATATTTTAATATAAAAAGAACAAACTTTCTTTAACTCACAACTTGGCTCTGGCAGTAGAAGAAAATAAAAAACGCGGGTAAGGTCGAAGAAATCCCGGGATTTTGATTTTATTGAGTCCCGTGAAAGTCCAAACATAATAAGGTACCCGTGCGTACGTGGTCAGGTGCAGTGTGGGGGCCAATATAGAATCGGGGGATCAGAACGCAGTGTGCGGGGGTTGGTGGAAGGAATGAAGTGCTTCGAGGGGAAAGGGGGAAGATGAGAGGGAGAGAGAGCACATACATGTTAGGGAGATGAGAAAGGCTGAGAGGGAGGGGAGAGGAACATGGGAGGGGGAGGTGGAGTGTGTGTCTGCTCCGGAGAAGATAAAAAGGCAACCGCTGAGGTTGGAGCGAGAAGAGGAGATTAGGAAATGAGTGGATGAGGAATGGGACATGTGCCCTGATGTGATGGGGTTGGGAGCAGTGGAGGAGAAAGCCAAAGGTCTCTCTCTCTCCATTCCCTACCATGCAACACGCGGAAGTAATTCCTCTTCATCGGTGAACGGCAATTCGATGGAGTTGTTACGCAGAACAAAAATCGCCAATCATTATCGGAATTCAGTAGGTACCCTCAATATTTTATTATGAACTAAGTCCCCCCGCCCCCCCCCCTCCCGGCGTTGCTCAGTAATAATAATTCGTCTTTATTGGGCAAGGCTTTACATCGGCGAGCATTAGCGACCTCTAAATAATGGGATGCTGATATCCATCTCCCAAGTGAACGCAATAAATTGCGCATCTGGCCCTATTGAGAAGGACCCATAGAATTGCGCTCCATTTAAATACATGGGGTATCGCGTAAAATTGAAATTTTTTTCGCAGCTCCCATAATTCGGATGAGATTGCGACTTCTGATTTACATTACTCGAATCTCAAACGACATTTTTTCTCATCTCGACATTAGAATTATCCTATCCATCGACTTTGACGCATTTTCCTCATAAGATTACATGGGAGTCAATCACGTTTGGAGGTCCAGGATGGACTTCAACTGCTCCCGTGCTGCAGTGCTTAGCGACCAGCGTTCTATTGTTTTGAGTTTAGTATACAGTGTACACACAATCAGTACAGGGGCCATCTGGCCAGTTAGGCTGGCCGTGTGCCCCGAGCCTAGGGGGGCCCAAAAACACTAGCGTTTATCGTGAAGCGTACATGAAAGTTGTAATGACAAAAGACTCAGGTTACTCGAACCAATTTTTTTATTATAAAATTCAACGTTTTCTTTGAATGATTTATTTACGGCATACTCAGTGTAAAAAGATCATATACAAATGAATAAAATAAAGGCGTCAGAAAAATAAAGATACGCTTTTTGGAGAGGGCTACTCGAAAATGTTATTTTGGAGATGTTTTAGATTTCACTGCAGTTTCTGTGAAAAATTCAATAAAATATAACATAATACATAATTACATTTTTTGAGCTATGAAATTCTCACTGTTGACAATATTTTTTCTTACGAAGTTTTTATTTTTATGAACTTTTATCTAGTTTTTTAAGAGCCAGAATAGCGTCAAAATCCATCTCAAGGAACGAAATTTCCTAAAATGCATTGAGGAAGGACCCGTCATGAGCCCCAGCCGAGGGCCCCCAACCGCCCCTGACACAGGTGTTGATCGATTCATTCTAACCATCAGGAGTAAATTGAAAAATCGCCCATCAAACGAGCCTTCCCACTCTCTCTCGACGCCGTGGAGATCGTCTCCAGAATTGACGTGGATGACGGGGGACGCGAGGGCGGTTTCGGAGCGCAATGGGTGGTTTTGCGGATCCGTGTTGTGACCGAAGAGTGTCATAGCGGTGAGTGACAGGTGGTCGGAGGGACACACTCCGAAAGGGAAAGGACTCACACGGACACGAGTAATTAAAAGAGGGAATGTCACAATGAACTCAACCCAGATGACAAAATGCCAATGAAAACTCTTCGATCCGGTATGATAGCTTTTGTCAACGCTCCAAGCTTTTAATTTTGAGATCAATACAAAATGTGTGGTGGAGAAAAATTGGGTCAGGAAATTTTTACCCTGTATAGATGATGCCAGCAGGAAGATAAAATTACCAATGATGTTCAGGCCGAAAATACACCATTTTCAAACTTGACAAACTTTTAGCCAAGCGCTCCGATTGACCGCGAGTTTGCCCGGTTGCCGGATCCTCTGGACAACTCATGACTTCGAATGCTTTCCCAGCCGGAGATCGCGATGCATCCAAGACATCTGGTTCAATTCCTGGGTAAAGCCTTCGAAAAGTCTCCGAGCAAACATCCTCGTATGTCGAGGTGTCTCAGTGAAAGTAACCGTCCCCGAACCTCGCATAAGTGAAAATGCACACACCTATGGCTTCATTTTGGATGAGCTCAACCCTCGCCTATCACAACAAACCTAGAGGTTGAATAATCGAGTTTTTGCTTATTCTGTGATGCATGCATTACCGTTTGCTGGAAATTCGAGTCATGGATGACTTTGTAGCACTTCGTAGCAATCAAACACCTCCAAATGTTCAATGCTTTACGAAAGACCAGGGGCGCCGACTTATAAAAAATATTGGGGGGGCCCATATCGGAGGTTTTGCCCCTGGAAGAGGTTAAATTCAAAGTGTGTCGCAGCACCGAAACACTATCATGATTCACACCTCTTGATTCAGTTAACCTGCTTAACCTTATAATTATTTGTTTTAACACATCGTTGAATTAATTTTAAAAGGTAACTATCATCAAACATGGGAAATAAAAATTACCAATATATTTTTGTGATTTCACAAAGCATAATATAACTTAATTATTTTCTTGAATTATTGAGGGGGCTCCGCCCCCCCAAACGAATCTTTGAGGGGGCTCGGGCCCCCTCAGGCCCCATGGAGTCGGCGCCACTGTGAAAGACTAGGGCACTTCCAATACTAGCAGTGCCAATTAACTCTGTCGAGCCATTGGTCTCGAAGTTAGCAGAGTTTTGCGTTGTTCAGAACTTCTTTAATTGAAATGGTGTAAACAATTTGTTTTCTGCAAACAGCTAAGAATAGATTTAGCTTCCTTAAAGCGATCAAGATAACGAAACGAAACCCAAGGAACGAAACGCAACACAAACAGCTCAAAGTTGGGCGACGTGAATTTACGCGAAAAAACAGGTATTTTTTTCGATAAAACTAAAGTACAAGAGACAGTATGAGGCAGAGGGTTTGTTTCATGAGATCCAGAGTCGAAATAAACGGTCTCTCATCTGTTTTTGTTGCACTGAAATTGGTTGCTTCCTTTGGATGATAGAGCTCCACAAACTCGGGTGACTTGTTTTATTTTTCTTCGGCTCAACTCGCAGTTCCCATCGGAATACCAACTTGCCAGTCAGTCCCTGAGCAGAGAGAGAGGCTGCGAAAGAGAGCAAGACTGCTAAGGGCAGTGGATGACTGTTTACGTTCGGTCATGAGTGCGAATGTGTGCGTGCCGTTTCATTCGGCTGTGGCGCTGTGTCTTCTTCTCATCCCTCTCTCTCTCGCCATCAATCCATCTGTGGGTCTTTCTCCGTCGGAGGGGGCGTGGTCCTCACCGCATATTCCCCTCGGCTTCCTCCTCATCCATCTTCGCTCCCGCCTTCCCCCCTCCATCCATCCATCCTTCTTCTTTGGACGAGCCAGCATTCGAGCCTCCCTTCCATCCCTCAACGTCCTCATGCCATGAAACAAGGACCGGGCGATATTGAAACTCCGATATATCGGATCACGATAATTTTCGAGCTTCGATAATGGGAGATTACGGTTACTAGTCTGATATAGTGGTCTACTTCGATGAGTGAACCTATCTTAGCAACGGAATGAAAAATATCGTCAATTGGACCCGACACACGTCTCAATACGTGTGATACATAAAAACAGAAACAGAAATCTTTTTTACACAAAAATTTTACACATACTTACACAAATAGTGTATATTGTATATCTTTTGTATGGTAAAGGTTTATATACCATTTCATAATATGTTTGCATTCACGCTATCGAGGGGTTAGGTGGAAGAGGGGACTTCTTAGTCTCAACCTCGCCCGAATAAAGGCATATTATTATTATTATTGTTACTAAAGCTGGGTTTGCACGTCGAAGTCGACTGCTTAAGCTCGACTCGTAAGAGTGGAGAGTGACTGTGAAGAGAGCGCGATCCCATTGAGATATCGAATCGATCTATTATACCAAGTTGAAAAAATTAAATGGATCGACCGAGTAAGCAATGGCGAGTTGCTGAGAAGAGTAAGAGCAATGAGAAGTCTTCTAAAAACGATGAGGAGAAGACGGAACGACTTAAGTTGGTCACATTACGAGGGATGATGGCCAGGTGAAAACAGTCGTAGGGCACTTGGACGGGAAGAAGGACAAGGGACGGCTACGAATGAATTACATGGGAAAAGTTTTAAAGGATGTAAAAGAGAAAAAGTATGTACTTCGCTATGAAAAGGCTAGCGGATAGGAGAAGAATGAAGACCTTCGTCAGATCAATCTTATGATTGCTGACAAATGATGATGAGCGAGGTTGAGGCAATTCAACTTTGGACAAAGTAAAAGCCGATGGCTGTGGATGCAATTACTGACGTAACTATACGTAGGCAAAAAATATAAATACAGATCGCTTTATTTAAATTGATTGCTTATCTTATCAGGCATTAAAGGTGAGCCAAAAATTGATTAAATTTTCTCATTGAGAGAAGGAGATGAGATTATTTCTCCCAATAAATTGCCCTTTCCTCTGTTTTTCGAGCTGAGCTATCACGAAGCGCATTGGCAATCTTGTGGCCCTTCTGTATTGATGATAATAATTTTTCTGAGGTGTCGTACTTGAGCCGCTGATATAGTGGTCTACTTCGATGAGTGAACCTATCTTAGCAACGGAATGAAAAATATCGTCAATCGGACCCGACACACGTTGAAAACGTGTGATGCATAAAAATATCGTCAAATATCGGATATATCGCATCGGAAATACCGATAACCAAGGGGTAGCAAAAGTATCAAAGAGCGAATAAATAACGAGCACGTAAAATTTTTCTTTTTCAATAATTGGCGTTTCCGCAAGACATCTCGTCAATTATCTAAGGACGTATTACTCGCTCAAGAATTGAGCTAGCATCTTAAACTTTTAATTTAGTCAATCTTGTCAAAATACGACTTTATCTCATGCATGAAAATTTTGATCCTCGTGTATTCTCGAAGGAAAAGGTTTTGCATTTTAGATCAAGGCTTATGCTGACAAAGGGTATACGCAATCAACCTTGTAAATTTCAGGATAATTGCGTAAATATTATAGGAGTAATAAGTGTATTTAAAATAAAGACATAATACAACCAGAAGAGTAGGACTGATCACAGTAATCACTTGCTGAGCGGAAAAATTCGCGAAGAGGCAGGATTTTAAACCAACTCTGACGGATTCAAGGTAAATTCAAATTTCTATTTCGTATGAGTAATGGGGGCCCTTCAAACATCTTTCTGATAATGCCTTAAATAACACACCCATCACGCAACCAAAAAGAGGGTCGGTTTGATGTGGAGGCCAACTTTTAGGTTTCCCACCTTATGGATCCGGGTTCAAATCCCGGTGGAGGCTGAGATTGTTCTGGACATCTTATCGATCTCTGACGTCGTCTTATTCCCGACGTCTTGTTCTGGACGTCTGGATGTCTTCCCGCTCTCTGCTCGAGAGCTTTGCGGAGGACACTTGCGGAGTATAGCACTCCGTCCTCAGGATGATACGTGAAGCCGTTATCCCCAAAGGCCGTTTTAAACGGCGCACCTAACCTAATTGCACAATATGACGTGTGCACGAAGGTGCTGTCAAACTTGCGTCGTGTAAAGCGGTGAATTGCTACAACACATGTGAGAATGCGTGGACGTATGATGGCAAAAATAGTCCCTTTCTGATTTAATGCACGAATTCTCGCAATTCCACCCCATAAAGAGAAATGAACGCAGTTCTGACCAGCGCAATTCCGACGCCAGGTTTCTCTCTCCTCCTTCCTTCCCTCGTGGCGCAAATGTCGCCTGCCTCCTCCGAACACCACAGCGTACGAAAGGAAAGGATCCGTAAAACTGGAAATTTATCATGGAGTGAGAGCTTGCCATTGGCAACTGAATTGGGATATATGGGCGGAAGAGAACAAGCAATGTTTAGTCGCGTGTTCGCTGAAGGAAGAGGGAGGGGGTATTTAATGAGACAGTGAATGTTGACGCATGGGGACACAAAAATATTTGTTGCCTCGGTCATGAAATGGAACCACAGGGTGGGAGGGAGAGAGAGGTCGCCTTGGGGCTGATGAACAAACAAATGAAGATACACGATGCCGTGCGCAAGCGTACAAGAGATGTGAACATGTTTCCGATACAAGCTTCAGGCTATATGTGTCGTTGTCATCGTAACTAAGCAAGAGTTAAATTATTGTGAAACTTCAGTAAAACCTGGAAAACAATTGAAACTCGTCAATGAAATGTACGACCAAAGTTCAAAAGCAAGGAAAGGTTTAAAAAGTTAAATATAATAAATATACCAATGAATATAAAACAAAGCTCAATTTGAGACGTTACTACAACCTTTGGTAACACAAATTGTACCCTAGAAAATTGGTAAATATATTTGAGTCAGCAAATAAAACGCATCTGGACTAGCACGAGCATAAAATGGATACAAATATGTTTTTGAAATGTGCTCAAAGGTATAGTTGCTATCGTAATGAAAATAAAACACCGTCATATCATTTAAATATGAGACACCTAAGCCCCCATATCTTGAATTCATCGATGGTTTTAATAAAATACAAGGCCAAAATCTGACTGAATATAAGATACGCCAAATACCAGATAATAAAAATGCAAATAAGTATTTAGTGGTTCATCATATGTTTTCAGGAATATCTACGAAGCTTTAGCGAGACAAATGGTAGGTACCCAGAGCAATTCCATCAATTCATGCCAAACAGTGCTCTCAACCTACTCTAAAACCTATGCATGTTAAATAGAGCTAGAAATAAATGAATCTTCGGTATTCCATCACTAAATACATCGCTACAGTCATTCCTCAAAATACATACCCATCAATCATTGCACAGTGGTTCGAAGTAATATTTTAATCATTTTAAAACAAATCCGATTACTACCAACACTGTATTTTGAACAGTAAAGATTCAATTCATGCCAAACAGTGCTCTCAACCTACTCTAAAACCTATGCATGTTAAATAGAGCTAGAAATAAATGAATCTTCGGTATTCCATCACTAAATACATCGCTACAATACAAAGGAAAATATCATTACCAGAGAGAATAGGCTAAGAAGCGAAGGAATACAAAATTTACCGCTTGCATCAGACTAATTCACCAAATTATTCTGGCATCAAATACGAGTATATATTTCAAAGCAGACGAGTGTTAAAGCTTTATATATTTCTTTCTCCCGACGAGTAAGCCATGACCACTACGTTATTTTGACATTCATACTGATTTAAAACTTGGATCGTGAAAGTCTCGGAAAAATCCACAGCTTAAGCCAAATGTGCGGCCTGCAGACGCGTAGATACCTGTGCCGGAAACCGCTTTCTCGGAATTATCTCCGAAAAGTATCCGCGCTTGAGTACCGCAGCCCGTAAAGCCTTTGGCTCCCTTCCAAATCATTTTAAGGGTTGCACTCGAGACCTAATAAAAAAAACAACTTAAACGAAGAACGCGCATAATCCGAAAACACTCTGAATTTTAAACGAAGGTGCTTCCTTAGGAAATACGTGCCATAAATGTTTTCATGAGATACTTCACTGCTTCTTCATGTACAGGCGTGAATGGAACGGAGCCAAGAGATTACTGTGAGAAGTACGCAGGATTTGATGAAAGAGGGATGATCAATTTTCTAATAATAGACCAAAGCTAAATAGCAGTGGAAAGGCTTAGGAGTTCCGAAAATCCTTAACCTCGGATTAGAGACGATAGGCTCTACCGAGAAATGATTAAGTGCTAAGAGTAAGTAATTGCGGCTAGTACATAGATATGACTCCTGATAGCATACGTGGGGCGAAGGGTAGAAAGCAGGCAAAACTATATATGCATATATTATGAAGTATCACGATATTTATATTAATCGGGAATCCAATATTAAGAAAAATACTAATAAATTCATTCGATTCCGATAAAAAATATCGGGTATATAATGTATCAATAAATAATTTAAAAAATAATTTAATTAAATTAATATTCGGGTCCAAAAAAAAATCAAAGTTGTAGAAGTGAATATGAAACGACAATACATATTACTTCTTTTCTTCCGATTTGAAAACATTCCTTTTCTGCCTTTAAAAGACGTTTTCAATCGCTCTGAAATTGTTTATGCGGTTCAGTGATTAATTCTGTTTGATGTCTTCCTCTAAAAAACGTTTTTTTTTTGCCAGCAAGCACGTTTTTAAATGGGTATGACAACGTTTATTTTGCTATTGACTTAACTCCTTTGATCCTATACCCACCTTTCACCTTCTCTGGTTTTTACTTTCCTGTCATTAACATTGATTTCCCTTGGCCATGCTAGAGGGAATATTTTTACCAATCTGACTTCCAGTTAAAACCATAAGGAATTAATTAATCGAATATCATTTCGGAGCTGACCGACACGCAGTAATATTCAGAACAAATGGAAATGGATAACTTATTATAGCTGACTGTGAATCTATAACCATATAATCCCTGGAATTTACCATTACCTTCATATTTGAAAAATTTGCGACTATCGTCACTTCGGATCTCAAAATAATCGGAATAAAACGTTAAGTCCATAAAGAGGCCCTTTAGGAAAAGGTCAAATTATCGGATCTATCGTACCGTTTTTTAACGGGCCCAATATCAGTTTTTTATTGTCGATAATTGCTATCGCCAATTATCGACATTAAAATATTGTAATTCGATATTTAATTTTCAATACGCCCAGGCCTAGGGAAAAGATAGTCCAAGCGAAAAATTCGGTCCAAGCGCCGTCAGACAGGAGGCGGAGACCTGTACGAGATAAATACCGTTATAAAATTGAGGAAACGAAAGATAAATATCTACAGTTATTCTTTGTAACTAGGAATCACTATAAGTATTTGAACGCGCTTGTAGCTAAGAAGGGAACGCTAGGACCTTTCTCAGGAAACAACAAAATATCATTATACATAATATAATACCTCAGGTAGCGTGATGGCCTAGTGGGGCCTACTGATCGAACAACCCCGGGTTTATATTCCGAGTGAAGGCTTAGGGCATTCCATGCTAAAATCTTTGAGGTGTAAGATGGCCCAGGGTAAGGATGTGTTCCCCCTACCCAGAATGTGAGAAGTTCACGAAAATATGCCTCACTCTGGGGACAGTTCAAGCCTTTCCTATCCGACCCAACGTAAAAGTTCATCTACAACTTCATACTACCCCGCAAGCCGCCTGAGAGGCGTGTGGCAGGGGGTGTTAGGACACCAGCCATTTGCACATAAAAAGGAAATACTCTCACGAAATTACGACTGGCATTTATTTAAGTCCTTTATGGTTCGGGGGAAAAGTGATTCGCATTCTCTATCCGTTGGGCAAAACATCTCTCTTAATTTATCGCTTTTGTCGGACCTGGAAATATAGTGGGGCTCTAATATTATGTTCTCCGTGTCACTCTTAAAGATATCCATTCTTAATTGTTCAAACAATCTAAGCCTAGCGCAGCTTCTGAGTCTCCAGCGGCTCCCAGCCTAATTCGTTTAACATCTGGGTAACGCTGCCTGTACGCCCGTAGCAGTTTTCGACGAACTGCGCAGAGTTGTATCAGTTAATGAGTGAGAGATCATCCACTCTTGATCTACAGAAGGTTGCAAGGAAGTAGCGTCAGCACATTTTTAGTGGGACAAGACGAACCTGCCGACCATAAAGCCGTCAAATTCCGAGCGTGACTAAAGTCGTCTCAAGCCACACCTTGATTGGATTCCATGAAGGTGTGGACTCGGCACGCAGCCAGGGGGAATTTAGGGGACATTATCTGCCCCCCCAAAATTCATCCTCCTATGGCTAAATATCTGTTTTGGGGACAGCTAGACCAGGGTGACCTATCTTGTGACCTAGACCTTTACAAACATATGTTATACAAATCTGATGAATGCAACTTGTTTTGGATTTGAGGAGACCAATATTTAAAAGAATCTCTTCAGAAGCACTGCATGACGGAAGTACCAAACTTTGAACGCGGTCACGCGCACGGGTTCAAAATAATATACACCAAGGATCGTAGCAAACATAAAGTATTTTTGCATAGCAAATTCCATCCTTGCTGAATGTAAACCTCTTCAAAAATCTTTAAGTTCAATACTTAAAGAGTATTTAATAATCTAAAAATGCCAAAGATTTTTTTTTAGAATCAGATGGTATAAATGAAAAATGCGAGAGCCTTTACGATAGTTTAAAATCTATGAAATTGTCCGTCGGCTTTCGGGATCCAACGCTACTGGAGACCAATCAAAAATAACTACGGCCATTTCTGATGCAACAAACGATGGTTTTAACTTTCAGTATTATATGAAAGAAATTTATTGCTTATTTAATAAATTTAATGAATGTTCTATGCTTGCGATTTCACGTTAAAATTCCCAGTACCTGCAACACGCGTACCAACCAATCCCTCCCAGGACTAAAGTTCTGGCGTAGACCCGCATGGCGATTTGTAAATCGCCATGTACTAACGCCTATACACCATTATTAGAACGGAAGCCAGTAAAGCAGTGGGAAGGGCATTCGATGAGGAGAGTAATGAACACAATTACTCGACGTGGCACCCCACTCAAACATTTTTGATGCGGAAAACAAGAGTTGATGAGGAAAAATCACCTCTCCCATCCTGAGACGGCAGTCATTCGGAAATCGACTCTTCCCTTTTCGGAAGGATCGTAACTTTTTTTAGAAAAATAATTTAGTAAAAATTCCATGGAAAAAGTCAGTAACACCGCGCGTCATACCTCTGGTGTTTAGTTTTTCCTTCTACTTCGACAAATTCATATATATTTTAACTATTTTTTTTCTTCTTATCTTGACCTCGTTTAATACATGTTAAACTATTTCCTGGAGTTTCGGTCAGCGTATATTATGCAAACAAGTTATAGCCAACGTTTCTGTATATTTAAAACCATCATCAGGGCTATGAAAGAAAAAACATAAGAACAATATAAAATACATAGATAACAACGATATACAATATTTTTACATAAAAATCTTACGATAACGTTTTTTTACAATAATATAATTAAATATATACATATATTGTAACGATACACGCCCGCTTACCGTGCATCGTCGAACAGAGATAACGATCCATGTTCTTAAATTTACGTGGGTTCTGCGGCTCGCGGTCAAGATGGGAACTCGGAATAAGGACGCAGCTTTGAATGCAATGTCGCAGCAAGGAGATGAAGGACTTCGTACACAGCGTTTGAATGTCATACACATTTATTAAAGAAAGAAAAATGAACACTTTAATCCTTAAACACTAATGAGAGATGGGGGTGATGCGGACTTAGGCGAGACATAAATGACACACTGCAAAAACGAAACGAATATGCCAGAAATGATGACTACGCAAGAAACAAAAAGAAAGAAATCTTACACCTAATATATGAGGGATGAGATGACTATTGGAATAAATCCACAGAAATGAGCAAAAATGACACTGGACATTTCAAGAATCGACATGTCACGGGCACTCGTTATCTTGCTCAAATTGCGACCAAATCCACTGAACTTCACTTTAAGACAGTTTTAGATAAAGTTCGTTGCTTTACTTTAAATATTACAGACTCCACGTTCTGTTTTATCAAAATGAATCTGACGTCGATCCTAATGGAATGACGAGAACGGGAGAAACGTGATACAATCGAGACGGTCTTTAGACCGGGAAAGAGTGACGTGAGTTTATCTATGAGACCACTAGGTTATTATGGCGACACACGTGCACACTGGGGACTTTCTTCGAGGCTGGCTGGAGCGGAGGAGGATCGGGATTATTTCCCTGCCCCGGGAGAGGGTTTAGAGTACTTAAGTGTCAAACGGCTATAACTTATTTGCATAATATACGTTGACCTAAACTCCAGGAAGTATTTTAACAAATATAAATATTTTAAATCCATCGCTAATAAAGTTGGTCGTAGGTCTAGTACATGAATGATGTGAATGGTGAAAACGATTCCCATGCATACTACAAAAGCATTTTAAGCTCTTTCATGAATGGAATTCGGAAGCTGTAAGATATAAAATATATTTTGGTGTATACAAGTTGAAAATATCTGAATTACGAATTTCAATGGTTATTGCAAACTCTGGGTGAGCAGGAGGTGGTGGGATAAGTAGTGGTTGGAGGGATAGGCTGTCCCAAAAAAACATTTTTTTTTAAATTTTGAAATCGTCAACCGGATTTCGATGACCCTCGGGTATACAAGGATAGGCGAAAAAGAATTTTCGAAATTTTTTAAATAATTAGTTAGCAAGAGGCGCCTAAATACCAACACCCTTAATTTGTCATACGATTCCGCGAAAACTGCATAAATAAGGGTAATCAGTGAATGTTATGACTCTCTCTCACTCTCTCCAATTCAGATTTTGAACTCGTTTCGTAGACCTAATCATGTCGGCACGTATGGTAATCAATCTTGACTCTATTTTGGAAATTCGTCACAAATTTGTTAACGTACTGAGAAAATTATTCAACAAAGCCAGGTTTCAGCTGAACTCTTCAAAATCTCTTTCTTCGCACCCTCTTTTATCATTTCTCGAAGTTGGGAAACGATCGCCCTCCAATGGATGGAGGGGTCTGTGTGGGAGAGAGGGAGAGGCGATGGCGCTCATTGCGTGGAAGGCCATTGGGGATAAGCGGCAGGCAGTCGAACAAAAAAATGATAAAAAAAGCACATTGCGAGCAATCTAGTGGAAGGACCGCACGCGGCAGCAGCAGCGCCGCGCTTTGCACCCAACAGATACGACGCGACGGACACTTTATATTTTATCCCGAGGGGCGGAGGGCGGGAACTGGCTTCAACGGCCCGCATTAACATATTACCTCGGATATTAATCACGGACTCGATAATCAAAAATGAATCTTGGAAAAACACGCGCGAAAATGGGCGAGGGGCAAGAAGTTAAATGGCCTAACGTGTTTATCAGATGAGGATCGGGTCCCGCAATCACCCCATTGCTCTCAAACCTAAGTTCCGTATCCTTCGCCGCGCCCTTAACAGCCACTGTTCCTGGATAAAGCAAAGCCCAAATATGTTTCAGGTTTTATCTCGAAAATGCCCAGTGGTACACCATACATATATTGCTTGGCGTAGTACACGATAAGATAGTAAAATTGCATGGCTACCCGGAAGTTTTCAGGGATCGATTTTATACTGTCTGGTAACTGGTCTTGAAAATGATAGTGTATTGAAGCTAATCGAAGATTTAAGGTTAAGTTGTAGAAAGCGAAGTTATTATTTTTCCTTCTAATGTCTGGTAACCGTTAATCATAAGATAACGAATTTTTACCATAGTTTGAAGACGGTCAAGAATTCTGGTCAGCTTGGTGGTTAAGACTAATGGTTGTATACGAATTTGTTTCGCTTCAGGTCTTTGGCTACATTAATTTTAGTAGTATCAATTAATTAATTATTTCTTTAATAAAATAATTATTTTTATTTGAAATCATTTTTGGGAATACGAAATATTGATGTTTAGGTCCGACATGTGTGCCAACGTTTTGAAAATTAATTTTCCATTTCAAGGCTGAATATGTGAGAAGATGAGAGGTACAGTAAATACAAGAGCTGGGCAATTATTAACAAATAAATTTAACACTTATTATAGCTTCAGACATTTTAAATCTTGGAACATAAGAAATTTAGTAATAAGAATATCAACATTATTCACAGTGTCCGGCGATATCTGGTGGAAATGTTTTATACCCATGAGAAAAAATTAAAATGGTAAACTTCCACACAATTTTATTTACGTAAGTAACGACCTGATTTCGATCTTGTTAATGACACTAAGTGTTGAAGCCGGGTACTTAAGTAAATAAAATTGTGTGGAAGTTTACCATTTTAGTTTATTCTCAAGAATATCAAGTTGTTTTTGAAAATGTTAACCTGCAGCGGTCATGGAAATGCATTTCTCTCTGGATAATTTGTAGCCACACGCAGATCTCGATGCACATTTTCTACACATATAGCTGCGTGCGGTCCTTCCACTAGATTGCTCGCAATGTGCTTCTCCATTATTTACAACTATACATGGCTTTTTACAAAATGCCTAACTGAATCATCCTAAATACTATCAAATAAAAATCATAAGGAAATTCCTTCACTCCTCCGTCACCCTTATCTCGAAGTTTTCTCCATACAGAAATCGAATTGTGATAGGAATGTTAATGTATTATTCGAATCCGGGAAAATGGGATACTAAGATTTTATCGGGCCAACTATATCAGCGCGATCCCCACCTGGAATCGTAAGTGGAATGAGGCGACTACTTTAGGCGTCACATAGTGGAAATACTCCATGCAGATTGTAATAACACTTTGTATTTTCCACTTATATTTGTGAAATGTAATTTTTAATATAGACTTCAGTGAAAATCAGCATCCTTCCAAAGAATGAAACCTCTCATTAGAAGCGGAAAAATATCAAACGAAAATGTTCAATTGAGAAACATACTTTGTCCTTGAACGTACGTGAAGGAACTGCGAAATGCAAAGACGAGGTGAGATGATAAGGTATAATAGGGTGCTCAGATGGTGGGTCGGTCGCTGTGGAGATGGGGAGGTGGATAGAGTTAATAAATAATGAGGAGAGGAGGGAAAGCAAAGAAGGAGGGGAGGGTGTTGCCTGGGATGAGCGTGGAAGGAGGTCCTCAGGGGGTTGGTTAGGCGGGGAGGGGGTAAAAGGAGATTTCGGGGGTGGGACAAGGGGGAGGAGAAAAGACGGCAGACATGCCACTAGCTCTAATCACCAACAGCAACGGTTTCTCGATTTATAAAATTAATAGCGGTACTCCCTATGAGGCCACTCATTGCATATTGCTATTTTCAATTGGTATATTTTTTGTTCTCACATATTTGTTTCTTTTCCTTTTTCTTCATCTCACAACAAGATGGATTCATTGATGCATTCAACAAATAAATTATACATGGCTTCGCTTAATGCAGAGCAAATTAAATTTACTCCTCTAAATAAAACGAAGTCTATATATTACGAATGTTGTAAAATTTTAATCTTTGTTTCTATGCTTTCCTGTAATTAATTTTTCACCATGCTGCAATACCTATTTCTTTATATATTTATCCATATTTTGTATCGTTGGAAAATCTGTTCTATTTTCCATGCACCTTTTGGTAAGTCAATTATCGTAAATTGTGTTCCGCTTTAAGAGTGACGCCAATAACATAATAATTATATGTATTTTATTTTTTAATTTTTAGCATCGTATGACCAGAGATTCTTCGCGGTAAAAATTTGCATTGGTCTAATATTGCCTGGATAAACTAAATTAATGACTAAACGCTGGCAAGTATGGGCTTCCTTAAGTGAGTGTATTTGTGCTGTGACTGTCTGGGGTTACACGGAGCAATGCACGCTTGCTCGGAGCTCACTCCACCTGCATGATTGTGCACGCGTTGTGTTTATCACCGAGAATTTTTCATGACCATGCGTGCGTAAGTGGCGATACTGTTGCATGCTGTATGCTGGTAGTCGGTCACCCCCTGCCAAACACCCTAGAGGTGGCTCTCGGTATTTCATGTAGAAGCAGAATCAAAAGCAATTTACGCCGGTAGAAAATGCCAATTTGATCGTCCCGCTTACCCGCCTTCGCATTCCTCAATGCGAAATCGAGGTGGAAAATATTGCTGCAACGCACAAGGGGAAGCTTAACTGGATCATAACTTTATTAAAATAAAAAACTACATTAATTGTTATTACCTAGTTCCGTTATATTTTAAGCAAAAAATTACGAGTGAACAAAATCATCTTTGAAGTGCACTACATTTTCAGGTCCGTCTGAAACAATAACATAACAGATTGTTGACCGCTCTCAAATCACCCTTTCGAAGCACACCTCATTTTAATATGCGAATACAGGCAAACGTCTCGTGTCTCAGCACCAACCGCCGTACGACTATTGAGGCGACATGTAAGTTGATATGTGGATGGAGATAATTTTAAGGAACTGGGGAAGGGAAGACGTCATCTTTAGGAAACAAGCTTTAGTTCAGGAGGCCAACGGAATCATTCAGCTATAAATCTATCGACTGATCGATACCAAAATCAGGCGACAGATTAATCGTAATAGAGACTACTTTTGTAAATTTTTACAAACAAATATCTTCAACTGGTAAAAATTCTCAAAATGTTCCGCCGACAAACTTTTTGTTTGATAGGTTACGCAGACACGGGAGGACGTGCTCCTCGCACTAAGATGAATAAATATAGGCAACAAACTAAAGAGGGTAAATACAACTAAGACTGAAATTGAAAACGGCCACAGATTAAAAATACGAAAGATAGTCGCGGAAAATTCTGATGTAATCTAATTCTTGTAGAAAAAGGTGGATCTAAAGGTAGACACAAGGTCTCATAAAATCTCTCTGTCTTGGTTAATGTAAAAACCAAGCAAAGAAGATGGGAAAATCACAGTATAAATGTCAAGTTCAAAGGCATTAACTCGATTTGGACGGGAGGGCACACATAGGGACTGTGCTGAGAGAGGCAGAGCCATGCATTGAAGTTGCGGGAGACAACATGAAACTCCCATTATCAACCCCATCTGGACTTTTTTACCATCTCGTCTCCAATGCAGTGACACGTTATTTTCCGGAGCCTTATCTTCCGGCGAGGAAAAAAAATATAGCGAAGCAAGTGGAGATAAGAATGAGAGGAATTCAATATTTTCTCGATTACGTACGCGCGAAGCATATATGCATTTTTTTCGATAAGTAAGATGAGTGCCGTGGGAGCCTAAACTCCTCCGAGCACGCCATTAAATCTGCTTAAATGGGTAGAAGAGTGTGCAGCTGGAAGGGTGGGGATAGTTGCAAAAGAGGCGGAGGTAATTTTGTTTTCATTAATTATTATAATTCAAAATCAACCAAACCACCTGCCACGTCATTTAAGAAAGCAATGAATTTCAAACAAACTATTTACTGAATTCAAGAATTTGATTTGATACACACGAGTAGAGCCACCACGCAGCTTCCTCAGTAAAAAGGGCGATTCATCTACATCAATTGCCTTCAACTCCCCGGCCTCATGTGGCTCTAAGAGGCAAAATAAAATATTGTATCGCAACTACAAAAGTAAAACCAAATATGGAAATACTCGTCAAAAATAAGCAATGTCAAAAATCGCATTGATTGACTGAACTTTTTAAGCAATAAAGATTACTGCACTTTCAAATTATATGTGTTATTATTTATTTTACTGTAAGTTAAGTGTCATGGATCATTGTGGCCCTCCGGACAATGTAAAATCGATTTTTGGCCCTCTAATTAAAAACTTTGAAGATCTCACTATCTACTACTACATAGCCCCCCCATGTCATTCCGTTAGTTTATTCCATTAATAGATTCCTTTACTACATTGCATATTAGTCCCCCATAGATTCGCGTAGTCGCTGAGGAACTCTGGCCTCCCTTTAAATCTCAAACCCAGTCTCCTCCAATCAGTGCCACGCGGATAACAGTGCGTGGGGAGTCATGGAGAAGGTAAAGGCGGGGGTTGCCATGGTTAAGGGTGGGAGACCGAGGGTTGTATTTCATCATGACGCGGTAGCGGACCATGAGCCCTTAACAGTGGCGCGGAAACCCTACACCCCCTCGAGAGCACATCAGAGCACCCAACAACGAAGAGGGAGTAGTGTTTGGGGGAGGGGGGTAAGGAGGGATGGTGGGGGTGTATTTGTTGAAGGAAAGGAAGGGGGTTGGTAGGGGGGATAAGGAGGCAGTGGGTCCGATACACTGACAGTGAAGCGGAACAGCGGAGGTCCCTGGAAAGAAGTCGATATAGGAAGGAAGCTTTTAGAGATTAAGGGTAGGACGGAGAGGAAAGATAAGACGCTGGGCTGAAGGCAGGGAAGCGAAGAAGATGCGGGATGGAGGGACTGACGATAAAGGGAGGGAAGGAAGAAGGAGGGAGGAAGGGGGAGAGACATTGCGAAATGACTTCATTCCGTTGGTGAAATTGAGACGGCCGTGATCACTTGAGGATTTCATCTGTCTGCCCTCAGTGTCTGGAATAAGAAGAGTTGCGGGGACTTAGCATTGGAACCGCTTCGCGTGGCGGACTCTAAATTAAGTTCTCAGCGAGGACGCGCCATTTTATCGAGGAAGAACCATCGATTTTAAATGGGGTAAGTTCGTCCAACTCCGCGGTTGCGAGATTCAGGAGCACCAATCCGTGGTAGAAGAGATGATGCCCTCATCATTTCTGAATGATAAATATAACGAAAATCATACGCAGCGAACAAGTTCGCTATGAAAAAAAATTGTGAGGTGTACGTCAGTGGTGCCGCGTGGTGGTGGAACTAAAAATAAAACCAATGTCGCGATTGATGACATAATTTATTCCGGATTTGATTAGTTTCACAAACAAACTACTATCATGATGCGCGTAGCAAAGTAATGACAAACGCAAAATGAGAAATCAATAATGAAACAAGCTTAGAAAAAATGAGATATGCGTTCCATCAAGCCAAACATAAGAAATAGCCATTCCTGAGAAAACTCTATAAACATTATTGATGAAGGGTTCCCAGGTTACAATCTGCTCCCCTAAGAGAAATCTAAAATTAACTTCGATACAACGAATGTCTGCCAGAGTCCCCGTGACGATATTTTGTAATATTTATACGTACATTTATAATTGAGCTAACGGTGGCAATCAAGTTCTACGGAGCCAGTACCTATGATGACAAATAAAGTGTTGTGCAAAATGGCTATTTAATTATTCTTAACTAGTTATTTAGTTAAAGAGCGCATGCGATTCACCTAGAAAGGTAACAAAAAAAGCCAATGTTGGTAAGTAGTTGTGGAATTATTTTAATTTAGACAAATATTTCATTGTTTCGGAGAAAGGATTACAGAAATTAAGTACAAATGCACGAAAGAAGTAGAGATAGATGAAGAAATAGGATTAGATCATCGACAAATACACGTACTTCGCTTCTTTCAGTGCTTTAAGAGAATTATTTCGCAAATATACGAAGCATTTCAATTTGGCAACATGAAGAAAATGAAAGACACTCAAATAGCTACGAAAAATCGTGACGATTCAACTAGGTTTGAATTATCACGGCATAGCTATTTCACGACCGTAGCAATACATTTATATTAAAGATTAAGGCAGGAAATATTACAGGATTCCATAACACTAGAAACAGATCGCTGGAATGCACGCTGCTTCACCAGTTTCACCGTAAATTTTAAAAATAGGATAATGCCAGCGAGAATAAGGAGAAAATGGGATTAAATAAGCATTTCATTCAAGTTGCCGCACAGGGATAGTTTGATCAGACAAATAAGCGCCATAAAGATGTATTTAAGGAAAGAAATCTAAAAGGAAATGGCCTGACGTTCACGGGTGGTAGCGTAACATTACTATCAGCGAACCACGTACTACGGTGGGAAATAAAACCCTTGTTCTATGGGTACGAAAACGCGCTATCGCGAATACGTTACGAGGCATGCAAACGTTAAAAAGATAGCTTTCGCGTGATTTAAATATTCAATCAGGTCAATCTTGAAGAAAGAACCGATAAGAAAATATTCGATGTCATGCGAATATGCGAAAATTATGTCATGCAATATTAATGCGAAACGAAATTTAGATTTTTGCAGAGAGCAAACAACACTGTCTTCATTATTAACGGAAAGGATGTAGACTGGGAGGCGTTCATACGGAGATTTGTGGGTGAGGTTAGCACAGTGGGCGGAGTCAGGAAGTGATAAGGATCATTATTATAAGAGGTATCCGGTAGGAAGAAAAGAATGTAGAGGCAAGGATGGATGGACTGCCGGCGCAGAAATTATGTGCAATCGATCTGAATGCCTATCACTTAATAACGGAAGGGTAGAGAGAAAATATAATTGCACCATAATTTTCTTATTTCATTATGGAGTTTCTTACTCTAAAAGTTATCTTTAGAAACGAATTTAAATAGCATTATTCTCAGTTATGCTATAAAAACTCTGTTTTCAGGGGTGTTCGAGCGAAGTACTAACATGGTACCCCATAATTCCAAAAAAAAGAGATTTTGTTTTAACCCATTTGTAATTGTATCTATACATATATCTTTTCAATAAAAACTGTAATTTTTAATTACGTTACATTTACATAAATGGAAATGTGATCAATTTTGTAAAACGTGGGCAAAACAGCAGAGGCGTCGTAGTATCCAAATTGATTTAGATTATCTTCTTTCTGTCATTACTGTTCATTTTTAAATAGCGTTTGAAATTATAGAACGTAATCACGCGGGGAAATACAAGGGTGAAAAGATGATGAGTCCTTGAGTGGGCGCCGCTGCATCGCCTCGCGAGAAAACATCGCTCTTAAAAGAGATGACCCAAGCGGAAACAAAGTGACGAAATGTGAAAAAAGGTGCAATAGTTGCTCGTATTATAGTATGATGCTCGCACAATGCATCTTCTATGAATAGGTTGAATTTATCGATGAAATTGTTTCGGCTATTTGTTGGAGAGCGGAGACGGTGGAATGATTCTTCAGGGTGCAATGGGATGGTAAAGAGGGAGTAAAGGTGGAGTTAAGGCGGTGGGACGAGGTGTGAATTGGTCTGGGCGATAAACTGCTCGTTTTGGGGGGATGGGGCGCAAGAGGGGGGTCGCGCCGAGAAGGGAAAGGTTGTTTGGCCGGAGGAATATGATTGCTCAGAGGAGAGAGAGAGAGGGGGGGTGGAAGGGGAGGGTGGGTCCAGAGAGGGTGAGGGTGAGTGGTTCTGAAAGGGTGGGGGGGTCAGATGCAGTGGAGGAGGCGAGAGGGACACTCGAACTCCAGAACCGCTAATAGTACCTAGTGAACAGGAAGAGCTCAGCGTTAGCTCAGAGAGCAGAGACTCGGAGTTGTTTCAGAAATTATGAATAAATATCGTTCAGAGCGACACGGAGAGCATCATCCAAGAACCTCAATGTATTTCTCAGTTCTACAAAAATTGTAAATTGAGAGAAAATTTGGCCGATCGGATGGGTACAGGAATTCGTGTTTCCCCGAATAGTAGAGGGCTTAAATAAATTCTACGAGAGACACAATACAAGTATCTTCTCTTCTATTGATTCCTCATACGTGTCTATGTGCTGAACTTTGATTGGGCATCGACAAAAGATATCTCTCAGAGGGAAATGGAGAACTCATCTTAGAGCGACACTAGGTATTTTTTCAGGTCCGACGGAAACGATAAAATACTTATACTGATATCCATCCAGCACAATATTTATCGTATAGGATAGGTTAAGGGATTTACATTCACCTCAAAATACGAGGACATTGATAAATGCAAGGTCGAAATTAATCGGTTTAATCTTTCACAAAGCGCACCTAAATATTTACTACGTTTAGTATGTAAGAATATATTAGCTACTTATTATGTTTAGAATAGATACATTTAGTGTAATACCAACTAAATAAGTATTCTCTCACAGATGACTTATGTCCAAACACCTTACGCGTCATCACTATTAACCCGGCTTCCGATTTCGTTGAAATAAATGTGGATGTAAATAATTCAATGCGACGTTTCTCATTATTCTTCAGTTTTTCATTATTCTCTCTGATAACAACCTGGATTATTTCCCAATTTGACTCTCAATTTTCGGCATCCTGATCAGAAACTCACTTTGGCTCCGTTCGGGTATTTCTTAGCTGACTGCGCCAATGGCAGCGGGTATCGCAAATCGCGAGTGGAATATCGGAAACATTATCTGCTCCTGGTTGAGGGCGAGGGCGTTATATATGCTAAAAAGGCAAAGCAGGAGAGCGCAGGGTGGAGGAGAATCGGGGGAGGCGGGGGGAGTGGATTAGGGAAGGAAGTCAATAAGGGGGTAGGGGTGTGGAGGGGGCGGGGGGGCAGCGAAATTGCTTTCCCCTTCGATCTCCTTAAGTCAGCCCCCCTCTTTCTCTTCCTCGGTTTTTCTCTCCAAGGCATTCGCGAATACATGGTGGCATGAGAGGAATCGAATTTCCAATCTATGTGCAACCACCCAAGTTTCACATATGTACCCGTAGTGAGGGACTGGGCTCCGTTCTTTAAATCACATTTGTACTCGCTTACACGATCGGATTCTCCACGTCTCCGTTTCGAGTGTACACCCGGCCTTTACGGCGTCTTGGGACGCACGAGAGAGAGAAGGGAATACAGTTCCATCAACAGGGGCACGCGGAAATGGCAGCGATGCTTTGAAAGGCTTCCCCTCCCTCGATAGTAATAATACGGCGAGATAACATTGAGGCGAGATGGAAATATGGAGCGAGGTTGATGCTTCGAAATTCTGGGAATTCGGAGTCTCTCATATTATCCTTGTTATTATCTGCTATTCTTTTGCCGTGGTAGCAGCAGGTAAGTAGGTGGTAGAGAGCCCATGGGTAGAAGTTCGAAATTCGAGAAACTTGCTGGGATCTGCCCGAGTTTTAGGACGGTTACAACTCGCCTGGCGATAACTTAAGTCAATTAAGTAGATTTATATACTTAAATTAACTACGGGTGTGCCATTGTATTGAAGGAAAACCACGGTTTTAAATGTGATGAATCAGAGCGAGGATACATACTTAAAGGTTCAATTGGATGATGTTCAACGCAAACTATGAAGTTAGATACGAATTGACGAGATGATTCCTGGTTTGGCTACTGTTTTTATAAAAGAAAATGAATTATACACAGTAAAATATTAGTATTTTAATCTTTGACGATGTAAAAATTGACAAAACACTTGGTACGCAAAACACTTGATATGAATACCTCCTCAGAAAGATGAAATCCTTAAAAACAGGGATTTAAAATGACATTCTGTCTTCGTGCTATTAAGGATTGGAAAAGTGTCTGGGTTAGTATATTAATGGCATCACTAGCTAGGGCGACTCATTTAGTGGTGGAAAAATGTCGACTTTTCGAGCAATCGATTTTCAATCCTAATGAAAACCTCAACTTTTCGATAAAAATCGAAAATTTAAACGAAAGATCGATTAATGGAAAAAATCGAAGGCTCTTTTTACAAATTTGCACAAAAACGTGTGTGTTATAAATTTGAAAAATACCTGATACATACATTTGAGACGCAGAAAAAATCTTTCAGTGAAAAAAACGCCTTTTTTCAGTTTAAATAAGGGGTTCTTTGACCTGAAGACGCTGGAAGTAGTGCCAGTGAAACTGTTGTGTTCTCCACAGCAACCGACGCGGTAGTAACCGGAAATGAAGAAGTTCAACGCACACCGCGGAATTCACCGTTGCCACATCCCAGAGGAGGCTCGCAGGGTATTATGTAGATGTAGATGAACAGTAGCTCAACCCAAAGGGATCCGTCAACAAATGCTCAAAATCACGGCTATTGTAAATTACTGAAGGAAACAGAAAAGAGCATTCCTCACAAGAAAAAGTACCCACAATCACTGGGTAGCAAAGCGAAGAGACGCTACGAATTCTGGTGGAGTTAGATGTTAGAAAACTCATAGGCCAGATGAAGTGGAATTATTTCATATTGAAATGATAAGGAGCAATTTTCCAATATAAAAAATTTAAAATCAACCAAGGCTACGATATTACTACATTAAATTTGGGTGACTTTGATGCAGTAACATTGGTATCTGGAGGGAATTGTAAGTGATTTTTGTGGAAAATTCTCCCTTGCTATTCCAACTTTGAAATCAGGAAGCTATATCGATGGCTAAGTTTTAACAACACGTATCGCAAATTCGGCCGGTTTGAGACAGGTATCTTTAAAAAAGTGTAATAACATTAAAAAATAAATTACAAGCAAAAAACAACTCTTTGTTTGCAAATGAATGTTTCTTTTGCATTTTTATGACCTTATGGTTTTTTAAATTCAGTCTACAATCAAAAATATTAATTGTTTTTTTGCTCCCCTGAAAATTTGCTATTTTGGAGATACGTGTTGTTAGAGCTAAGCCATCGATATGTTGCATAGATATTTTTTAATGTATAAATTCATTTTTATTTATCTCCAGCTTGCCCAATAACAGCTCATAACGGCATTTGAAACGGGATTTCCAACGTTAATAAAGCACAACACAAACATCCATGCCCACTATGCATGCCATGTATGCCAAACATGCATAGAGCCCACCCACCCAGGCGGGATACGAACCTACGACCTATAGCTTGGCAGGTGAGGAATTTATCCAACCGTCAACGAGGCAGACAAAATTTACTAAAAGAAGACGAGAGCATAAGAAAAGAAGAAGGAGGAGGGGAAAACTCAGAGAGTCACAAAGGAGAGTGGAGGAAGGGGGGAGGGTCGAAGATATTTCCTTTTCCACGAAATGGCCAATTCAGCATGTGAGGCGGCAGCTATGGCATTCGGCTTTACAGAGAGGGGAGAGAATTTTGAGAACGGATACTGAAATATATATGCCCGAATCTTTTAAGATCAACGTCTGGGGAGGAAGCAAAAATATTCACATTGTCTAAGTAAGCATGCCTCCGATGAAAGTTATGAGATACACCGC
Organism: Ischnura elegans; assembly: GCF_921293095.1. NCBI lineage: Eukaryota > Metazoa > Arthropoda > Insecta > Odonata > Coenagrionidae > Ischnura > Ischnura elegans. The sequence goes on along the minus strand of NC_060253.1, from coordinate 108,584,353 downwards.
CGCAAAGGCAGTCTGTTCGAAGGGCGGTCTCTGTTCAACTGAGAGCACAAATATTCAAATTTTCAGAACACTCCATCAGTCTCATATTCTTGCTCTCCTCTCTTTACCCCTCACTCTTTCATGAGCAAAACATTCTTCCTTTTCTTTTCTATCGGAATAATCCAATAAAAACTTTTCGTACATTGCGATACCTATACAGTAAAAATTATAAACTTTTATTCTCTTACCCTTAAAATCAAAGTCCTTTCTAAATATTCGAGACTTCGCTTAAATAAGCAATAATCGATATAAATGGCTGAAGCGTCAATTGACAATTGAGTGCCTACTGAATACACAACAAAACCTAAGCCCAACTAAAACCTGAAATTTTGGCGAAAATTAGCTAAGAAATATTTCCAGGAAAAACCAACTGCTGGGCAACACTATAAACCCTACCCTAAAACCCTAACCTACGAGCTACAACCCCAGTCATCAAGGGGTGGTACCATTTTCGGGTGCACCAATGCGTTGAATGAACTTAAAATACTTTCCTGACATGGAGACTTACTTCAGGCATAATCTGGTGGAATTATTGCAGAATCGGAAGTAAAACCTAGCAGGAAATGTTCCATGACTGCTTTCATTTTCATTAGACGAATCTTGTAAAAAAATTTATTTCCATACCTGACAATAATAAAAAAAACGTATTGAAACCGGTCGTTTATAGAAAATCTCGGAGAAATCCCGCTAATGCGAACACGTTTAGTCCGAATATCCGCTTAATCTGAAAAGTTCCGATACTTTTTGCGCGCTATAACAAAGGGAGACAAATGAATGAAGACTCGGAGGACGAGTGCCGAATATGCCAAGCGCGAATCAGTTCGTTCAGTTGGTCGAAAAAGGAGGGGTCGGTTGAGAGCAGTCCAGTGACGCGATCTTATGCACTGCGCACGCTTATGATTCGTTCTTCCGTTTCAAACCGTCTTTTTTTTACTATTATTTCGTCTAATTTTAACAATCAAGTATTCGGAACAGGACTGTTTCAATTAGTTCGTTTTAGTGGGGCTCCACTGTATTTGTACCAATCAGCTACAATTTACAACCCTCATGACAACGTTCCCAGTATCAGGAACGAAACGCTGAGCATTTTCATTTAAATTCACGCGGCAGCACACCCAAATAGAGAATATATATATATATATAAGTGAACATAATCGCTGAGAAAATTTACAAACAAAAATCTAAGGAGTTGTGTTTATATATTTTATTTACTTTAGAAGGAAAAAAGTTGCTTTAGCAAAGGAGGCGTTTACGAACAGGAAGGAGCTTCTGAGTGAGAGGATCGTTACGTAAGACCTCAAAGGCTAGAGAAGGGTGCGATTTGGAATGTAGCGCTTTAAGATTCGGAAACGTGGAAAATTTGGAAGGAGGATGAGAGAATACTGCAGGCGTTAGAGATGAGGGTGTAGATAGGAGTGGAGAAGGTGAAGTGTACACACAAGAGGAGGAACTACTAAGTGCTGGAAATGGCGGGTGAGGAGAGGCAGCTTCTAGATCCTACCTTCCACCTCCTCTACGGAGGAGGTAGAAGGTAAGGATGGAGCGAGTACTGAGCGGGGAGGGGATGTTGAAAACAGTGTTGGAGGGTAGACTTTAAGATACAAGAGAGGGAGGAAGAAAATAGGATTATTAGATATAATGAAAAGGACTAGACCTTGATGTGAATTGAAGAGAGAAGTCCATGAAGGGAGGGGACGCTGCCAGAATACTTGTTAAATTCTCCTAGCAAACCTGCCTTTTCCGGTAGAATGCTTTTATTATAGTTAGCCTAAGTTAATGGGAACAAAGATTTAGCAACGAGACCAGGAAGGACAGTTGTTGGAAGGAAGACTGGGGAAATATTTGATGGAAGCAAGGAGTTAGCGAGTGGGGGGGGGGGGGGTAAATTTTATAAGGGAAGGGAATCAGAAGGCTTTTTACTCCAATGGAAGGGATCACGAGTATAAAGGAGCGGCTTTCTGAAGAAGGAGGGACTTTGAGAAGGAGGTATGCAGAGAAGGGACCCTAGAGAGGACCACGGCGGCAATAAAGGGGCCCTTAGGCCCTCAATTTGTATTCATGCGCTGTATGTTTTGTATGCGCGGTACATGTTATTAGATTGCCCCCCTCCACACTTTCCGTGGGTCTCCTTCGTTCCAAAGTGCGTGCACCCGCTTGCTTTAAATAAAGGGGATGCAAGGAGGCGCTCTTTAGACGGGAGGAGAGAGGAGGAACCCTTTTAAGTCGCCGCGGCCCGGAGTCACCCGCCCGCGATGGTTTATATGCCTTTAAGGAGCAAAGCTCGCCTCCCATCAGAATCTCGCTCCGAAAGAAAGAGCCCCCCTACAACTGGAAAGCGATGTTATTCATTCGTTTGTTATTTTAACGAATTGAGACCAGTCTCTCCGAATACATGGCCTTTATTCATCATCCCTTCAAGTCTTTCGGCTTCCATTGAAACGACGTTAGCATTTTCTTTGGGGTAAAATTTTCATTACGTATGACGGGAGGATCGTTATGATAGAGTTGAAAGAGAAGGAACGTGTAGAGTAGCGCTTTACGATTAACTGGAGTTTAGCGCTTTACGATGAGGAAACGTGGACACTTAGGAATGAGGACATGAAGAGACAGAAATGATGTAATGGAGGAGAATGTGAAGCGGACGGAGAGGATGAGGGAAGACGAGGTGCGAGTACTGAGCGGGAAGAAAGTGTTAAGAGTCTTGCCTTGTAAACTCCGAGTCTGAAGTGGCTCCAAGCCTGATTCGTTTAGCATCTGTGTAGCGTATGCTGCACGGCCTTAGCAATTTTTCACGAATCGCGCAGCTATCCTTTGTATTTTATTAAGTTCACGCATTTGGCCTTTCCCAACTGGGTCCCATATGCTCGCTGCATATTCAAGGTGTGGTCGGACGAGTGCGAAATAACACCTCCCTTTTGATTTTTCATCCGAAAACATTCTCTTAACACGCTTGACGAATCCTAACTTCTTCAGGACTCTGCCACAAATACTACTTATGCACGTTCCCCACGATTAGTTCAAAATTAACTCCCAGATCCGTCACTTCATCTGTCGCCTTAATGTTGACACCATCCGCAGCATATTGATGGGGATAATTTATTTATTTATTTCCCTACCGCCGAAAACAGCTCGTCGCCGCTGAGGTTGGTAAGTTGTACGACCTACGCAAGAAAAGTACCGCCTTGTATTTACTGTCCCCTCCGCAAAGGACCGAGGACAGTGACGCAGGTCGATGGGAACACTGGAGACACGCCAATTACTAGGACGTGCTGGGCCACCGTGCTTCGACGAAGAGGACGAATTCCAGGTTGGCTAAAAAAAAAAAAAAAGAAAACGAACTCACCGCATTGGGGATAGCGATGATTCACGGCTTCCCCAGAGATTCGTCTCACGCATCGATATAACGCGTGGATCGATGGTAACGGAGACATGCCATGAGAACACAAAGACAGCGAAGCAAAGAATGGAAATATACACATTTAAAAATAGGTGTACAATATCAAATATACTTACGCAAAATATTATGAGTTTGGTCGATAGGGACATGCACACATCAGAGAAAGTCTTTAAATACACGTAAGTATTTTATATAATATAGCTTTTTAGCCATAACATATTTAATTCATACGTTAACACTCGATAAATACGCATTTCCTTCATTGCTAGGGTCGACACCGTATGAATACATAATTTATAACAAGGCGAAAACATAAATTTTGAGTCAATTTTTCCTCAGCTTAAATCCAAGGACGAATGTCTCATAATAACTCCATTAATTCATCTTTAACCAATAATTTACTGAAAAATGTAAGCGCACCATGGTCAAGGTTAAGTTATGAAATAGTATTTAAAAGAAATGAATGCGGAAATTTTGTAATTCCATATGAAATTTATTTGCGACGGTTTTCTACTAAAAAAGCCACGTATAAATTACTTAATCATCCTATAAGAAACTGGTAGCAAATAAATGCTGTGTGGAATTTTTATTTATTTAATATGCTGAGGAAATTCCATAAAGTTTCGCCGGACACAACCAATTATGAAATGGGAAGTCGAGATTGTTTGCAGCGACGATATTTGCCAAGGTACTGAGGACATGCGTCATCCCACTCGACCACTCGCATTTTCCTTTTTCCTTGACGCACGACTTACTTTTAACTCAAGCTGACGTCAAGAAATTTTCATGGTATATAAATTTTTCAACATTTCAATAAAAGCACAGCAACATTTCCAGCCTTCCGACATTTGCCTATGCCTCAAATACGTACAGTTTTAGATCTGAATAAATATTTGGGTAAAATTTTCGAATTTGAGTTACAAGTAGTAGTTATAGTGGGTCTACTTTATTTACGAGGGTTATTCTTTTTTCAACGTCTAATCCGTTATAAAATTAATACCACAGTTGAATTCAAAAATGTTTCTCTTGCAATATCTCGCTACATCATCCAGCCACCTCTCTACATAATATCTGTTCCGACTTAGCAACGTCGCAGAGTGGTGGCATTTTCCAATGCCCTCGTCATAGAATGCCTCTGCTCTCAGCCCATTCTCTACGCTTATCTGCACCGCGCTTTCCGTGACAAAAGGCTCCTGTGGGAAGGAAAACATCATGAGCGTCGGAACGTCGGTATAAGCACCATATAATAATAGCCGCGGTCGACATGTCCTGCTTCAAAGTTTCTGAACCTCTGCCTCACGTTTCTGTCACTGATGAAAATTTCACTGAAGTTTCACCGCACATAACTCATTCGTCGATGAACTTTGGCGGAATTTCACACCTCAGTACGAAGAAATCAAACTTCATTTCACTCTTAAAAATTGGCGGGAAATTATTATAGTAGGGTAGGCATTTTTAAGTTCTCTCAGTCAGAGCCACGTGTACTCTTGCTGGCTCTGTCTAACCGCGTTCAAAACAAACAATTAAGACGTGACGCGGTCCACGGATGTACTGGAGGAAATGTGCAATAAATTTGTGCAGAACTTGATTGGATTGTCAATGTGTTCTACTTTTACTTTACACTGATGGTACCTTGAAAAAATAACCCGTACCGCCCTACTTTTGAATTCCACGACGATAATTTTATATAAGTCCGTAAGAGAAAAACATCGATCGGTGCTGAACAGGCACCAGGGGGGTACAGACACGTCATCTTAAGAATGCAACAGCCAGGGTCACATTAAAGATCCATTGATCCCCTGGAGATCCTAGAACTATCATATGCAATTGATGCTATGGTTGGTTTGACCAGCTCTCAGCTCTACTAGCCTATCAGCAATTTTTTTCATTTTTACGCCCATACGCTCTTACGATATATTTGATAACTCGTCCTACTTTGCACCCACCAGACTTCACAAAACTTCCCTTTCCAAACATTCCCGCCCACTTGTACTTCGATTATTGTCTCCATCAGATCATGATGTCCTCAATAAATTAATTGATGAAGGCGATACTTCGTGGAAATTCCGAATCGAACTTTCTACTTACCAATCAGCTTTTAAGGCTATAGAAGCTGCGTGGTAAACAAAAAGTTGTTAGATTTCCCATTTATAATGCCTCGTGATGTGAGCAATTAGAATCATTTCTTTTATTTAGGGTTTCTCAAAGGTTTCCTTCTTTTTTCCCCCACACTTTCTCAATACCAACTCGGTCGATTCATTCGGTCTTCAAAATTCTCAAGTCGCACCATTTACTAATAGGTGTAGCCAGAGTTATAAAAATGTGATCCCACGGTCAAGATAAGTTTAATATGGATTTTTAAGGAGAAACCCTGCCTAATTCAGGATAATTCTTTCGCTGGGAATTAACTTTATCTAAACCGCTTCCTGCCTCAGCTCTTACGACTTCCGTTCTCTTCTCATGCACTCAAAAATGGACGTTCTCATTATTCCTTCTTTCCGATTGCTACGGAAATATGCCATTTTACAAGCTTCAGTATCTGATTTCATTTATTCATTTCCGCCCGCAACTCTCTTTTCCCCAGCCATCATATTTTTGGAAATCAAACGATTCTCTGGGCCATCGTGAGAAAATGCCATTATAGCAAAGGAGAAAATATTTATTGCGGAGGTAGTGCATCTTTAAAGAAACATTTTGGGATTATTTTATCCTTACCTCATTTATAATGAGAATCATTATAGTGAACGCTAATCCAGAAAATATCCAATTAGCTAATCTTTTGGGGAAAAAACAATATGTTTATCTTCCACGTCAATAACCATAAAAGAATAGTTAAGACTGGAGTTGAACTAGGCTATCAAAATAAACGCTACCTCTGATTGGAATAATTACATAAATTACGCATTCGTGAAAATCGGTGTTTTTAAATTCCCTCCCATAGTTTAGCCATGTCACACGCATAATTAACAAAATATTTTCAGGTTTCATTCTTGATCTCCATCTTTCTTCGGTAGTACCACCGACTACTGTATTTTCGTCCACATTGATTTTTCGTGTGAACAGAGACTGCGAGGCAGTACTAAGTGAGCCCGAATCAATTGAGGCCTCAAATCTATCTATAAGGGATACTGAAGCACTCCAACTTTGAACGCAGTAGAAGTCGATGGCTATGTACATATATATATGTAGCGAGCGGGAATTATTTATTTGACTACGCAGGCAAATAATGTGAATACAGATTGATTTTTTTTTCAACTTTTTCCTTACACCGGATAAAGGGCAAGCCAAAGATTGATTTCATTTTCTCAAAACGAAGAGAACATTAAATTATTTCTCATTTGCAACAGCCACTTCTTTTGCTTTTCTGCCTATGCGGATTTCAAAATCCTAAAGGATGGGACCACTTACCTTTGACTATCTTCGATTATTTCCTGGAATTGATATATTTTGGTGATAATTATATTTTTTTCAATTTTGATGTATCCAAAACTCATTCATTGTACGACTTTTCACTGTCTGGTTGCTCTAATCTGCTGTCCATTTATATTTTTTATTACATTGATTAACAAGTTCTGCTGATTGACAAAATAATCAATATCATGCCATCACAAGGAAGGTGAAGTAGACGGAGAGGAGAAGGAACGAAGAAATGCTGGACATGGTGGGTGAGCAGACGCAGTTCCTGGATGAGATACGGAGAAGACAGAAGGTATGGATGGAGCGAGTATTGAGCGAGGAGGGAGTATTGAAAACAGTGTTAGAGGGTATACTGTTGGAAAACGGGGGAGGGGAAGGAAGAGAAAAGGAGTATTAGGCAGTATCAAAGGGAGTAGGCCTTATGGTGAACTTAAGAGGGAGGTCATTGAAGAGAGGAGACTCTGTCAGAACACTTCTTAAATACTACCTTAATCGGGGTAACACATTTATAGTATAGAAGAAAAATGTTAAAACCTTAGTCCAAACAAATGAGAGCAAAGATTTAACGACGCGGCCAGGAAGGATAGTTTTGGAAGACTAGGGAAATTTTTCATGTGAATTGAAAAGGGATCTTCTCCATAGAAACCTGCTTTAATCGGTAGAATATTTTAATAAAAACACCATTTGAAATATATTGTCACTCTTGGGACACATCTGTCTGGGTTATAGTAGCTTAGATCTCGTTGTCGAGCCACTTCTATAGCAATCTACTTCGTTGTGCTAACCCCTGGCGGGAATGCGGGGAAGGAGGAGCGGAGATCGAGAGGGAAAGTGTGGCCCCAGGTGCGAGAGAGAATCTGCGTGAGGGAGGACGACGTGATAAGACCGCGTGTGGCGGCGACGGGGGCTTAAATCCGAGAGAGATAGGGTGGGGGTCTTACGGAGGAAGGGTGGGGTGGTAAAGGGAGGAGGGGGTGGGGAGAGAGGCGCTGCTGTCAAGACTCCAAGAGCCAATCCCAAAGAGCGGCGAAATGGGAGAGCAGAAGACGACGAATCCTTCCTCGGGGCGGAATGCAAACACAACGACAGTGTCCCCTTAAAGAAAGAAGAAAAAAAATCCTTTCTCTCTCTTTCTGCTTCTCACTCCGGAAGTAAAACAAAATCCTTCCACTCTGAAGGGTCTCCGCACGCCTGGGTAGCCACGATTGCCACCGGAAGGGAGAATTTTTGACGCGTTCCTCATAATGCCGAGAGCAAACTCAAAAGACGTTGCGCAGCCGTAAGCAGAGGATTCAAAGGATGGGTGCCAAAGGTCTAAAATACTTTAAGCAATCAGTCTTCGTATGAGAAGAGGTTTAGCAATAGCACAAGGGAAATACTGCCTATTCACAGCGCTCACAGTTGGTAATGAAATACACGTATATTTCCGAATAAGTTCAACAGATTCAGGCTTCAATTAATGGAAATTGGACATATTTAAATAAATAAAAAAATTTGTCTTGTACCAGATGATGGCTCAGTGAGCCCAAGCGCGTTGCACGCAGTAAAAATGTTTGTGAAAAGTGCTACGATCTTTTATTTATCTTAGCACCTACATTTGTATGCATGTATATGTATGTTCATAGAGGGAGTTGTTTCATGCTTAATGGAGTGGAACTTTAGCATCTTAGTACAATTGAAGTTCAAAAGTCAATTTTCCAAACATATTGGGTTATCACAAAAAAATGATGCGCTTTTCGACATGATTTGAATGAAAACAGAAGTACTTACAGTTTATGTTTTTTTCGAATATTGCCGTCACAAACTGTTTGTGCTCCTTATTAATAAATTTCAATGTGTGCACCTCGATCGCTCGACTAGAGAGAAACCCAGCGTCGACATTAGCCTACTCCTAATGGCGTGGTTTCCTTTTATTTTTTTATTGCCTGAATCGAAATATGATTACTCCTGGAGTACGCATTTCACACTTTTAGATTTTTAAATGATATCTATTTTTCGCGATTAAATGAAAAGTGATAAATTTTCAAGAGCGCGAAAACGCGACGGCTATGAAACCATGAAAATTTCAGCATAAAAATAAACATTAAGCGAGTAACGTGTCGATCTAAAGTTAAATATGGTGGTTTCCTATTTCTTATCTATTGCCTAAATCGAAAGATTATTACTTCTGGAGTGCGTATTTCACGATTTTTAAATGACGATATCTATTTTTCGCGAATAAATGAAAAGTGATAAATTTCAATCGCGCGAAAACGCGACGGCTAAGTATGAATGTCGGGAAAAGCCCGTGTGACGTCATTCTGATTATCGCTGCCGCAAAGTGAGGTGACCTTGTGGCGAGGACACGAGCGCCGCTAGGCGCAGGCTGATGATGCAGCCTGCTAGCAGGTAGCGCTTGGCTTTATTATGGATTATTAATACCTTATCAAACGAAGGAAACTTTCCGACCATAGCCAGTTTTAATAGGTGATTATTGAGACAGGTTTTTCCCGAGCTCTTTGCCTTATGCATGCATTGGTATTCTCAGACGATGTAAAACTCCTATCCTCTCGTGTAGAAACTAGGTTCCTGTGACGCCACGTGGAGTGGCATCGCATGGGCGCCAACCTAGCCTTTTTCAAATACGGTTAAAATTGACCGCTGCCATTCGTCTAAACTGGGATTTCTAAAACCAAATAATTTGTATATTATGAATCCACTAATGGTGGGTAACGAATCGCAATCAATGCCTATCGTTTTCTTTGATGAAGGAAACTACCCTATTAAAGGCGCCAAGGGGACCGAGGCATAATGTCCCATCCGACGGACGGAGTGCAGTACCTCCAGTGGCCTCGTCAAGGCACTCAAGCGGGGATGGGACAGTAGCTGAAAAATCTCTGCCACCCTACCGTCTTCCTCAGAGTTACAGAAACCGCACCATTCTTATATGATAACCCTGTACTTCAGTGGCGTAACTAGAAATATGCTTTGGTGGGGGAGGGGATGAGAGGCCTAGGGGGCAACCCCCCCCCCCAAGCAATCGTGGTTCAAGAAAATTTTTGAATAATGACATTCCTGGAAATGCATTTTACATCATTTTGGTATTTTTAATGTAACTTCAAGTAGATGCATATATCATGCATCAAAACTAGGCAATAGTTTTGTAATATTTTTTCCTCTGAGGCTTTGGGCCCCCCATTCCCCTTAATTATGCCATGGCTGTACTTTAATTTTCCTTCACGACCGATTCATACACATTTGGCATGAGCTTCAGGAGTACTTTGTACAATCTTTACCTGGATGTAACAAATGCATGAAATGATGTTAAATTAAAGTATTTGTGGAAAATTGCGTTTGGTAGCTTTTAATTTTCAAATGTATGTTGCCAAGCGTGAGAAATTTGAAAGGCGATATGATTAAGAAAGAGCGGCGGACTAAATAGCTGTGAAGCTTCGAGTTGCCAGTAAAAGCATTTAAAGTGTGTTACCATGGGGGGAAGTTATCCGCCTTCAGCTCTGTTTGAACCATAATCTCCCAAATTCGGGGAATATGTTAACACATAAGACGCACGGGCAACTTAACCTTCGTATATTTAACATCGAATGCAAAGGGCCTTGGTTCGAGCTGAGATCGAGTATATTGCCTTGAAGAATGCTAGCACTTAAATCATGCAAAAAGTGTGCCAACCTTACCAATGAAAAATGAGCGATGTGAAAAAATAAAATTCATTCAATAGAACAGATCATCTCACAAGTGACATAAATGCAATGAGGAAATATTATAAGCAGGTGACAAACTGGTCAAGGGTCATGCGGACGTTATGTGACTAATTATTTTTAAAAGATGAATATCAATACACAGTTATTATAGATAATTTCATTGACATACTGTGCGAGGAGAAAATAGCATTATCCGCGCTGAAAATGCAGCAGAACGTGATCATACAGACTAAGACATACAGACTAAGACATACAGACTAAGACATACAGACTAAGACATACAGACTAAGACATACAGAAAAAGTATGCCAAGGCTTCCAGGATGCATGCATACGGTAGAATCAGTCAAGGGCCACATCGCGAGTTAAGATAATATCAGCATGTTTTCTTGAAGCCAAGTTTAACGGAGACGCAGATAACGAAATGCGTAAGGCGTCTTCGTGTACCTTATTTATACTTGATTCGTTCGATTAATTGACCCTGTTAATGTAAACAAACTAGATATGCCAAAAGTAAGTAGAAAATTTTCAGCAAATATTTCAAGCAGGAGGATAAACAAAGGGTGAAGAGTGGGCAGGTGGCTAAGCCAGAGGTTATGGCGGGAGGAGATAATGAGACAGGAGAAGGACAGCGCCTTGCAAGGGTTTAAGGCAACGCTAATTTCAGGGGAAAAAAATTCCAAAAGATGACGAGGAAAACAAACCCACGGGAAAAAGAGGTCAACATCATAAAATATAAAGAATCCACAACTACATCGCACAATATGATGATATTGATACGATTAAAAGATCGTTCCAAATTGATGTAATTCTATTCCTTTTTAAAATTAAGACGTAGCCCTTATTATGCTCTTCAGCTTGCCATTCTTAATTCTTATCTAGAGCCTTGAGAAGGTACCAGATATTCCGACATCACCAAGCTCGATAATCGGCTACATGACTATGTTAACTAGTTTGGCATATAAATTAACTGTGAATACCAAAAAAAAATACGAGGGAATAATATCGTTGACTAAAAGCTGGTAGTCCTTTTCTTTCTCTGAAAAAAATTCCTAAACTTGCAAACTCTGGAATAATAGTTTCATATGCTAAAGATCTTTTTTCCTTAGTAAAATAATAAAATTTAATAATTCGACCAATGAATATTGTCTTAATGATATAGTAACCGCGAATCCAACAATTCCCACAATCACCGCTATGGTGTACATTTTCAATATATAAGCTACGCAATAAATAAGAGAAAGTATAGTTTCAGAAACAGACATTATTATAAAATCAAAAATACCAATTCTAAGGTAAAAGTTCTACATTCTTTAAAAAAGTGTTTGTTCTTCATAAAAGAAGTTCAATGTTATCGTAGTACCAAGTTTTGCTTCACTTTTAATGTCAGAAGTTCCACCGCTGATATATCAAGCTCTTGATTTTGAAATTATTTTTCGTAGTAGCAGAAAATATCGAAGATACTTATCACGCCAAAGTAATAGCGCGCTGCCATCATTGATTCATTTGTTGAGTTGTAAGTAAAGGTTAGGGTAGAGAAAAGAGGAATAATGAAAAAGTAAATTAGGAAAAATGTTTAGAGGACTCTTCATTCACCTCGATCGGCCTTTTACCGCGATTTATTTCTCGTTTAACTCATACTATGAACTCGAAAATTTCAGAGCGCATTGTGAAAATCCTTGTTAACTTTTGACGGTATATCAACTTTAGAAAAATTTTCCTCGGTATTTTCATAGGGGTAAAAAATTTCATCCCTGAGTTACAGGCAATTCTTGGGAAGGCGTAGGTTTAAAGTGTGGAACCATAGCGAAAAATGACAAATTTTAACCGGTCGAGAGAGAGAGAGAGAGTGATGCGTCCGTTTAAAGAAGGCAACAACGCAATACTAAAGTATAGAATAAATATTACATGAGAATAGATGGGAAGACGAGGAGAGCCAGGAAGAATTCTGGGATAGTTGGTAGAGCTGGGTGGGGATCTCTAGGACGTAAGGGGACAAAGCCGTTCATCTACTAATCCACCAAACGGCAATAGATAACAAATGGTTGTACTCAGTATCATTGCTTCGAGGAGGAAATAAACCACGTAGGTAAATAAAATCGATTTTTAACACTAGGTACGCATTTACATAAATTCACCTGGGGTAATTTTAAGCCAAAGACAAGACATCATTTTATACGATCTATGAATCACCTTGCATCGTGAAAGTGAAGAAGAATAAATAGGAAGTGGATAATATTCCAAAACCTCCTGGACCTAACACCAGTTCTGTACTACATTTTCAATGCCTTTAATTCATGGTTTCAGTTTTTTCGTTGCTTTAGACCAAGATTATCCTTGATAGCAAGCGAAGTGAACATGCGTGAGTCGAAGAAAGACAGTAAAATACGAAAGGAAACGTCCTGTCTCCAAAGCGGACACTCAAATGGACTATTCCGTAAAGGAAGACCTGAGCATAGGTTTTACTCCTAGGGGTGGACAAAAGAATAGAAAAACAAGTTAAAGCGCATCATAATCTTCAGAGATAACGTCAGCTAGACCATCAACTCTTGGAACGAGAAGACTACCCAACAGAGTCAAGGAAGCATTTAAAGGCTTCGTCATAAAGAGCCGTAGTGACAGGACGGAATACAAATAAAAATTCTCCGAATGACGGCGAGTACAGAGAGCTAACTAAGCAAAGAGTGGGAGACATAAAACTTCGGAGACTAAAAATTCAGTTTACGGGGGTAATATGGAGTAGTAGTCACAGTGGCCTTCGCATAAGGGGACGCCCATAAAGAAGAAAAGCCGGAAGGTATAGGAGGAGGGGCAGGTAGACGTAGAAGAGGGGTGGGGCGGTGGAGAAAAGGGGCGGGGGAAAGCCATTACTCTCTTTCTCGCCGAGTTAAGGGATGGACGGGATGGCGTGAGAAAAGCCGCGAGGATGCAGTTAAGGAGGAGATCCACCAGCTAAGCGAAAAGGGCACTTGAAAATGAAAGTAACAGCCTTTGGTCTTCAATGTATGACTCTATATAAACTCTATGAAGCACAACATAAGTGTGTAACATAGAATAAACATTAACATGCATTTGTTTTATCGATAATACCTTGGGGATCGGGTAGGTGTGGTAGCTAGAGTGTTGCCTTCCCACCCGGTGGGCTTGGGTTCAACTCCCGGCGGAGGCAGAGAATTTTCAGAGCCTGCTCGATCCCTGCTTGAATGTTGTGTGGAGGACATTTCAAGCGCAACACTCCGTCCGTCGGATGGGACGTTAAGCCGTGGTCCCCTTGGCGCCTTTCGTTAAGAGCAGGCTAATGGCGATGCCGGGTTTCTCTCCACCCTTCCTTACCTATCCTACCCTTCCCTCATGGCGCCTTTCCTTACCTTAATGACCTTAGCTGTCGGTTGCCTCTTCCATGCATCATACCATACGATAACACCGTGCAAGTATCACTAATATATTTTAGCACCTGTAATTATTTTTTAATATATATATATATGTATATATATGGATTTAATTCTAAAATGAAGTAATGCATGACGTTCGCAGTCGACCGCAAAAGGAAAATATTTGCAGCTATAAAGTGATGTATTAATTTTTGGGGTTGGAACTGCTTGAAAAACGTCAGTTTGAAATGTAATTTTTATCAAACTCAACGCTAAAATGTATTGAAATGACAGGAAAAAATCGTTCTTACTTCATAATGGAGTTATATTTTTAGTGCAACCTGGCCGAGATTATGTTGCTCAATGGAAAATCAAGATTGTCTGCAGCGACGCATTCTGATAACGTACTGGACTCCCTCTAAAAGGGAACGAAAAAACATCTCGGGAAGAGGTCGAAAGAGGTGTGAAAGAGGGGTTATGTCTCGGGAGATGAGTGGGGGAGGGCACGACAATGAAGATGGGCAGCGGGAAATGGAACTGTGAGCGGGGGGAGTGAGTGGGATTCCCACACCCATCCATTGGAGATGAAGCATATCCGTGGACCGGCATCGATTATTATTCATCGGTCTGTGGGATCGAATGCGATGCAAACGTGAGGCTCATAATAACATTTCTGTTTCAATGAATATGTCCACATTGAGTAATATTTACAATTTACAGATGCCCGATAAGATATTTATATATTTAATACATAACAAAGAGAATGTGAACAATCGGTAAGAAAATGTATACGAAGTGATGCTACTGATTGTTGTCATAGGGGTGAGATGGAGCTAAGTGTATGAACACGTTCGGAGTTGGAGAAAAGTGAGCAACGTTCGGGAATAAGAAGTGGGGGGAGGCAGAAAGAAAGTGAAAATTTTGGAGTAATAGGAAGCGAATGTTGGTAGGGGGGGGGGAAGAGGGCATTCGGAAATTAAGAAAAGAAAGGAGTTCGTGACAATCCATAATAGAGTGAAGGATATTACATATTAATTTAAGGTATCTTTTAAGGCGTACTAAATGAAGACTGCATGGAGAGAGAAGTGAGAATTTTGTATCCTCTTGGGTATGTTGCTGCTAAAGAACATTTAAATGAATGAGAAACCTTTGCGCGGAAATAATCGTCCGGTAAAATGAATCTCCAGGATCTCCCCAACCAAGATCTCCCCACTATCATATCTCCTCTCCTCCCTTCTAAACTCACTACCTCCATCCATCTATCGTTTTTACTTATCATGCGACAATTTCACCCCACAAACTACGCCCCATCTGTCAGCTAATTGAATGCTTTCCTATCTTCACTAGTTTATTATTTGTTAATTTTCATATTATTATTGTATTTTGTCCCATTCCATGTTTTTGTTTATATTTTCAGTATAAAGTGGCGTCAAAGCTGTGCATACAAATTGATCAAACTAAATAATTGACCCATGAGGACACATCTCACTTCCTCGATGAAATCTAAAATTAAAAAGTATTTTTCATTGAAAGAATAAATTCTGAGTTCAATTGAAAAATCAATCAAACTGCGAAGTACAAGTCTTGGAGGGGGCTGTAGCAGTCACCCCTGGACGAAAGACGAAAATTAAAGTGCCCGCGGCGTTATTGACTGAAATCTTCGGTCATTTGTCATGCAAACAACATCTTCCATCCAAAGAATGAAACTTGTGATCAGGTTTTCTTTTCGTTGCATAGCAATATACTCCTCGGTGAAAAATAAGGTCGTAGCAGCTTGCACGAAGAGAAAAAAGTGTCAGAGAAGTCTTATTTGCATTTAGATGGGGAGCTACTGCGTCTGTTATTACTTAACGACGGAGATGGAAAAGAATTCCTGCAGCAGAAAATCAAAGCCCTCAGAATTGACAAATTGCAATGACTAAATTGACAGTAATTAAGAATGGAGTTTTTATACACCCCTAAAAGTTCATTATTCTTCTGGAAATTCCATTTAATTAATGGTACATTGGGATCATTAATGTTAAGAAATTTCACATTTTCAAATTAAATTATTTCTATTGAATAAGAATACCAACACAAATATGTATCATACCTTAGATACGAGTCGATAAAGGTGAATAGAAGGATGACCTACTAATAAAATAGATTTACAAGCGGTGTTTTGTAAATACAATTATTCATCCTCGCATATTGCTAAAAGGAATGTTTTCGAAATACTGGTACTTATCTTGTTCTTTGAATGCTTTAAGTCCAACAAAAGGCCATTGATAAAAATCGGTAATAATTTATTGATGATGCATAGGTCCATATTATACGTTACCTAAAGCACCCATTAACATCTTCATTTTGTAGTCTTCTTTTCTTTTGGAGCAATATAATTAGTATAATAGCAGTAAGTATTCAAAGTCACACAATTCCCACGAAATAATTTCATAATACCTTAACAAATAATGCTAGAGAATTCATTGACATTAAAAGCTAATGCTGCCAAACACCTTAGAGGTGGCTCGGAGGGTAATATGCAGATGTAGATGCTGCGATCAAAAATTACAATTCTGCACTGTCCAAAAAAGGTAATGTTTGTACAAATTCCATTTTTCAAATTCATACTTCATCCATCTTTCCTCTAACCTCTAGTGTGAGTTATGAACTTGAGTGAGCGGAGCCACGCTCGCTCCGGACGAACTAAAGGTGAAGAGGTAATAAGTTAGACATCGGAATGGTCTACAGAGAAAAACGTCATGAACTCTCGCCCGTAGTAAGAAACGCAATATATTTTCCCATCTTTAACGTGCGTCTGTGGGGTGTTTTTCCACTCCGCCAACCAACGCCGAGTTTCCAAAAACTCGCCAGAAAAAAAGGGTGATCGTATTTCACTCTTGGTGAAGACGTAGGGGGGGGGGGAGGAAGGGGGGAATCTTGGCCTTTCGTTGCACTGTTGGACGAATCCGCAGTCCCCACGGGCAACCACGGCCTCACAACTCAAAAAATGTTTCTCCTTTACCTCACGCTAAAACGACGAAGGTGCCATGGCAACGGAGCGAGTCGGATGCGGGCGGCCACTGTGGCCGATCAGATCAATAAACACGCGTGATTCATCCATGGGCTACAATTTCTTCACCCACAACGTATCAAAGAACTACTGCATTTTCAGAACGTAATGGATTACGATTAATTGGGACTCATTGAGATTGATACTACTTATCCCATTGATTCGAAGCATTCCGAAAAATATACATATAATGACGTTGAAATGTAACGAAGGGATTTAAGAATAAAAATAAATCATAATTCTGTTATCCTTCTGTGAAATAATAATTATGGAAAATGCTAAAAAAAATATTTTAAATTAAATGCAATAACTATAATATTCAATAGCTTAACTGCCTGAAGTACCTAAATCATTTTAATGAATTAAATTGTAGATCCAAGGAATATATCTTAATGCAATGTAACCATTCTGAGAGAAAATTGTTTTTTGTCTAAATAACATATATTTTATCTATTAATTGCTATATAAATTCACATACATCTATTACAATAAAAAAATAAATACAATGAATATAACTATTTCTCGAAATTTTAAGTACATATAAAAATAGTACATATTTCTTCTTTTCTTTAATCTACTGTTACAGTAGCAGAAAATAAATAATATGAAAGTATAAAAATAACATTTTTATGAATAAGTGCGCCAATCTTTTAAATATTCGAATTAAATTGTTCATATAGCCAAGGTAACTTGCCCCTATGTCCTAAAATTGACATCTTTACACACAGTATTATTATGCAGTATCTCACTTCCTCTTTACTTTCTTTCACTTCACTTTCTTTTGTGGTACTTCAATAATTTTACCTATTTCATTCTTCACTCTAAAATTAACAGCATCTTTGTTTTATTTCCATTATTTTTAACTGACAAGATATTTCAAGAACTAATATAACATTTTCATCAAGAGCCGTCAAGATTTTCGTAATGTATTCTAATTAACCTTTGTCTTGCAAACTTACATTGTCTTGATAGCCTGAAATTGATGTCTTAACTCGCTGTATGTTATGTAGTTCATCACTTGCTCTCTTATTTATAATCTTTTCATGCATAAATTCAATTTTTTTACTTCTTCCTTCAATTTGAAATCGTGTTGTAGCAAATGTTTTTTTATTTCTATTGTTGAGTGGTAAACAGAGACGGCTGAAGTTATGTGTGAAGTCGAAAATTCCACGTAGCAATATGCAATTTTCAGGGCAAGTCATAAAAGCAATGATAAATCGTAGACTTTTGCTAAAGATAAACAGGCAAAATAAAAAACGAAGATACTTTGCGCTTTACAAACAGATATTATATTGCGCCTGTTATGATTGCAGTGCAGGATTTTAGTGGCCATATTTGGAACCCCATATTTAAATTTTATTTATGAATATTAATTGAGATACTGTTCCGATCGTGGTATTTGCATAAGAACATTGCATTGTCATCCAGATCTGGGCTGCCCTGAAAAATCCAGCGCGCTAGCTCATGAAGAAATGGTCGGAATTTGAGTTGCAAGTTTTTCCCGGACGGAAAAACAAGAAAGCGAGTACAATAAAACATAGTAATAGTGAAATAGGCTTAAAACTAACTTTTAATTTCAGCTTTATGACATTATTTCATGCATTGTTGGCCCCAAAAATGAATATACCTCAAAATAGCAGTAAATATTGGTCCTTCATCATCGAATGTAATTAGCATGCATTTCTTCATTTGCGAATAAAAAGCTGCATTATGTAATATGGTTACGGATATTTATAGTTTTTTCAACGATATTTCCGAGACTTGATTAAAAATACTCAAAATATAATTCAGTACATTTTATATTGCAAACTCATATTATAAAGGTACAGTTACTTAGTTTCATACAAAAATATTGGACCGATTGCTGCAATTACTTTTCCGCGTGTTACCGCTTTCCTCCTCAGTGGTAGTTTGCCCCATTGAACTGGTCTCTCAAAGACGCCCGTAAAAGCGTCTTTCCCCCCTAAGTATCGATAAACTCATTACCGACGATTAAGACATTCATCCGACAAATCCCAGACTTCCGCCAGATGTTTCTCCACGCAAAACGTACATTCCGCAGCCACACGTCACTTAAGTCAACCAAAACGTCACATTCTAGCGACGTTCAAAATGACTCCTCCGTCGTTTGCGGCGGTGCCAATACCGTGCCACATTACTCCGATCCCCTGCCTCAAACCCCTTCGATCGCTCGCTCCGCGCGGTAATTTACCCGTTTCCTCGTCTCCGGAGAAGATGAGAGAGGGTGGAGGGGACGGCGGGAAGAATTGCCGTTAATGGGAGATTCTGGGTGGAGGGATTAAGAGGGTTCAACACCACGGCGAGAAGCGTCGCTGCACACCGTAGCTTTGCAACGTTTCATACGAAGCCCAAGGAAATCTTAGTCTCGGAATTGAGCTATTAAAAAGAAATACTTTTTCACGTACCTATAGGAAAAAAAGGATCGAAACGTTGAGTTGTAACAATTAACAATTAAACTTAGCTATGCGTGGAATCCTATTTTAAAGAAAAAAAATTAGAATTACTCCTTTTTGCCCGAGCTACCTGGATTTTTCCAGCCGATAAGGAGTAATCTTGGTCCAAAACAACAAAAATAGTTGAAACCATGGATTAGAGGTATAGAAAATGTAGTACAGAACTGGTGTTAGGTCCAGGAGGTTTTGAAATGTAATCCACTTCCTATTTATTCTTCTTCGCCTTCACGAAGCAAGGTGATTCATAGATCCTACAAAATGATGTCTTAAAATGCGTACCTAGTGTTAAAAATCGTTTTTACTTATGTACGTGGTTCATTCCCTCGTAGCAATGATGCTGAGTACAATCATTTGTTATCTATTGCCGTTTGGTGGATTTGTAGATGAACGCCTTGGTCCCCTTACGCCCTAGAGATCCTTGTAATGGTATAAATTTGCATCTCAAAGTCTTTATGTTCGATGGAATTCATTCTTTCACCCTTACGACGATGAATGAGTTGTCCGTTTAAACGTTGATGACACACAACGAATTGAACCGGTGAAAATCCCGAAGAGACTTCATGCAAATAATTCGTCGGGAAAGAATCACTTTATATGTTGCACGTGCATTTGAAATACTCAATGCATCATGCTGTATACTGCATTTAAAATTAAAAACCTCTAGAGAGACTCGTATTGAGATATGAAATCAGTCGCTAGCATTTGAAATACCTGTTTAAAGAATGCCCTTATTTTCTGAATTCTACCCTTAAACTCATTTGTCAGTGTCGTAATGTCCTATTCCCTGGCGAATAAAAAATCTCCTTCCCTACTTTCCTTTCCACGTGTCTTATATTTGTGTTCTTTACCTCTTTTGGCCAGTACTCTTTGTTTTGATTGTTTACGTTTGTATTTCATAGTTGTTGCTGCGTCACTGTAAATTGGCAGAACTTCTGCACGTGAGCAATTACTTAAATAAATAAAGAATCATACTATATACTGAATTTACAATTAAATACACCAACATTGAAACACATTAACATATGGGATCAGTCGCTAGCATTTGAAATATTTAATAAATCATACTATATACTGCATTTATAATTAAATACACTTACAGAGAGATATAAAAAGATAAGGAATCAGACGCTCTTATTTGTTACCTGCTTATCGAGTGGTGCGCTTTCCGTCAAGGTGAGTGTGAGTGCCCCCTCAATTGGGAGTTAAGACGGAAGGGATTGAACAGCGAGGGGGAGGAGGAAGGGGGCGCTGGTGCACGGTGATTCACGCGTGAAAAAAGAATCCCCTCTGCTACTCCAGGAACACGTAAGATGAGTGGGGATATTTGTGGGATTGTGGTTTTAACATTTAAGACTCGTTCTCTTCGCGGGAGTCTTCCGGTGAGCGTGGGGGATGCTGGGAAGGGCAGGGAGGGAGGGCGCCACTCGCTACCTTTAAAGGCGATGTTGTGAAAGCGGTTGGGGCGGCACAGATTAAAGGGGATGAGACAGGGTCGCCTGGGATACGCGCCGGCCGCGAAAACATTACGTGCGTTCGAGTGTGGAAACGAATAATTAAACAACGAAAGGAGGCACAGGAAAATTAATCGTACTATTCATTTCGTTGCTCCCTTCAACGCTATTTACAAATTAATATTTACTTTTAAAGATTATTTCAAAGGTATTTAACGCAACTGTCGCGACAGAGTACGCACCCTATTTCGAGACTGTTTAAGCAAAGCACCAACTTCGGTGCCGTATAACTCGGTTACATGACATTTAATGACACTTTTTGCGCATGCGACCCGAAATTTGGGAACTAATAGCTCCTTGTTCGATTCTGGATTCTTTAGACTCTACCTTAACTGCAGAAACATATTTCTTATCGTGATTTGCGATTCATGACACTTCCACCATCCCTCCTCCCCCGGCGAAGCAATCGTATCCATCTATTAGTACAATCGTATTTTTCAATATCATATTTATTTTGGATAGAAAATATTGAGGGTGCAATCATTTATCATTGTTTTACCTAGACTTTCCATGACCCTGGTCCCCTCCGAAAATAAATTCTCTACACGCAACTTCTAAGGTTATCCATTTGACCTAAATTTTATATGTAAAAGACTAATAGCCCATTCCGTGAATCTATGAGTAGGTGGGTAATTTATGAAGCCGCTGAGTTAATAAATTATCCCTTTCTTACGCAATAAAATTCATACAGTGCATAAACTTTGGAATTTCATGATCCAACGTGTTAAAAATTTCCTTGCTCCTCTTTTAAAAGCAAGGCGTGGAAGGAGTGAAAAAAAATTTAATCAATGGCCGCGTAGCATTTAATTACCTTTGGACGACCAATTAGGGTAAGGGATGGAGTCGCGCACGCGTAAAAAAATATTAGCTTTAATTTGACGCCGAGGCATACCCACCAAGCAAGTGGGTATTAAAAAACGCGGGCAATATTCCGGCCGCCATACGGTTGAGTAATCGAGGGCAATAAAACGAAATGATTTAGGGCGAGAACTTACCGCGCTCTCTCCTCGTAAACATTTCGCCGTTGGTAAAAATTCATTTCCGCCGAGTAAAACGGAAATGAATTTCGCAAAACAATGATCACTATGCAGAGCGGTGTCTTCCTTCCGCCCAGCCGCTCCACCGAATTCCATGAATGAATAAAAAGCACCCATCGCATCGCATGGACTCCCTCCTTTCTTACGAAACCGAATAATAAACTGAAAACAAACGCAAAATAAACACGAAGCCAATTTTAGCAGGGAATAAAATGTATAATCAAGAAATTTCTTTGTTTTAAAGTGTGTACCAGAGAGAAAAAGTATGGCGAAGAGCCTGAAAAAGGCTGAAAAAAACTGATGAAATATATTCCGTGGATGTGGAGAATTATATGCGTGCGCAAGACACTAGGTAAGTGGCTGAGAACAACGCGGTGACATTAGCAAGAAAGACGGGTGGATCATAGCATTTTAAATATAAATATAGGAAAAAATACAACAATCTCTCACATTTTATGTATTTTAAAAGTATCACGAAGTCTTATAAAAATACGTGAATAAAACCAATCATACCAACTCCTGCACGTTAAAACGAATATTTACTGTAGAGTAGGGAACTCAAAAATGTTAATAAACATTAAAATTTATGCAATTGCCCTTTCCGTTCATCGAAGTGGATACCGTGCCTACTATTCGCCAAAACACGGACAAAATCGCCAACAGTTTCCGACTCCTTTCGGAGCAAATATGGTAGTATCCTTCATCAAACAAAACTGAAGGCAATGATTGCGATTCGTAACCCACCATTAGTGTATTCATAATACACAAATTATTTTGTTTTAGAAATACCGGTTTAGACGATTGGCAATGGTCAATTTTATCCTCATTTGAAAAAGGCCAGATTGGCGCCCATGCGATGCCACTCCACGTGACGTCATAGGGACCTATATGCTCTACGAGCAGATAAGAGTTTTTCATCGTCTGAGATTAACAATGCATGCATGAGGCACAGGGCTCAGGGAATAATCTATTAATAATCACCAATGAAAACTGGCTAAGGTCGGAAAGTTTTCTTCGTTTGATAAGGTATTAATAATCCCTATTTAAGCCAAGCGCTAGCAGCTATCAGGGTATACTGCTACCTGCTAGCATCCTGCGTCGTATCAGCGCTCAGAGCCTCGCCCTAAGTTCACCTCACAGGGCGGCAGCGGGAACCAGAATGACGTCACACGGAGTTTTCCCATCATTCATACTTAGCCGTAGCGTTTTCGCGCGCTTAAAAATTTTCACTTTTCATTTAATCGCGAAAAATAGATATCGTCATTTAAAAATCTAAAAGCGTGAAATACGTACTCCAGGAGTAATCATCTTTCGATTTAGGCAATAAAAAATAATATGAAACCACCCTATTAATACTTCGATACGGGAAGATATCACCCGCGCTCGATCCTTGGTAAAAATAAGTCCACGAGCCGGGAGGGTGAGGCATGGAGTACCTCACTTTCATGAACATTTCATAGTATAACTTTCTCACCCTACTTGCTCGACTGGAGGCTATGTAATGCAAGCTTTCCCTGCAAATGGAAGTTTCGTTTAAATATCCTCACTTTTGAATAGGTTCTGAGGGCATATTTCCCTTAGCATGAGAAATATGTTGATTTATGCTTCGGCTTAGATTGCTTGAGCAATGGAGAACTTTCAGAGCGACACGCAGGATATCGTATTAGAAACTCACTATAATTCCAGGTCCGACACAAACTATAAATTAAAATAGATATTTTTCTGAAGGGATAGGTTAGAGAATTGATTTTTCGCCTGAACCATAACATTTAATAAATGCTAAGCGTAACTTTGCTCAAGTATTTCCTTTTCAATTGTTAAAGGCTGGCGTCCTAAAACTCCCTCCAAAAGCCCTTTGAGGTGGCTAGCGGGGTGGTATGTTAGATATAGATGCAGATGAATGCTAGAATATATGTGCCTTTTTTGACAAAAATTGAAGCATCAACAAGATCTGTATCCCAGTGATTTTTATTAACCTCGAAGAATTACGCCTATGATGGAAAAATCTTTTTTAAATATCACACGCGTAAAGCTTTAGTTTTGGATCACGCTGAACCGCCTTAAAGGGTATATGTATTCGTCCGCCTAAGTTTACGGAATCTGAGTAGGTATCTGCTCTCAAGCACCGCCTCCAAAAATGCTCAGATGAGCGTGAAGGCAATCAAAAACCACTCGCTCCCCGGGAAATGACCCAACTCGAACGTTTCTCGGCGATTCCTTCTCCATAATTCCTGGTTATTGGGGAACTGTTGAAGCAGGGGGGGGGGGAGGGGATCGCGAAGGGGAGGAGGGGATAGGATGGACGGGAGCAGAGCCAAGACGGAGAAGTGAGGGGCTCACAGCGTCTGAGCTGAAGCAGAGAGCGATAGAGAAAGGTTGACGCTAAGGATAAGAGAGGAAGGAGGATGATAAGAAGTGCATGGCCAGCAAAGTGAAGGAGAGATTATCAGCAAAAGTCACGTTAGTGCGCTTACTTAGAAGGGTAAAAACAAACATCACCAACATAGGTCAACAACCCTAAGGTTAGTTTGACGCAGCACTCTATTCCTCTCTCCTATCCGCTAGACTGTTCATAGCGACGTATATCCTCTCTATCACATTCATTATAACCTATCCTATGTAACTCATTCGGGGTCGTCCCTTACCATTTTTCCTTTTCACCTGTCCTTCTACGATCTTTTTCCATTATGTCTCATAATGTGGCCAACTTAGTTATCCCGTCTTCTCGTCTAGGTTTTTAGAAGGTTCCTCTTTTCCCCCACTCTTCTAAGCTCTTCCTCATTACTTACTCGGTCGATTCATTTTATCTCAATTATTCTTCGCTAAGTTTCAAACATTATAAAACAAAGCAAATGAAAAATATCACATGCCCTCTGCCAGTGGCGTAGCCAGGAATTCCTTCGGGGGGGGGGGGGGGGGGGGGAATTTTTCAAAAATAGGGTACTGAGTAATGGGTTTTAAACTAATTTTAATGTATTTTTTAATAAAAAACTTCATTTGTTAAAAAAATAATTTGTAAAAACGATTTTTCAATATTTTGTTTTCTTTTGTGAGGGAAAATAATTGTGTTTTTATATTTCGGAGGGGATGGGGGTCCGGACCCCCCGGACCTGCCCCTGGCTACGCCACTGCCTTATATACTTCTAAGTACGCTTAGGAAAAAATTAAGAATAGATAACGTAGCTTTTAATTCTCTTTTCAAAGACGTATAGAGAATATGCGGTCTTTATAAAACAATTGACTCAGGTTAAATATTGCGGAGTTTTACAGTCACAAACACTCCTACAGTAATATATAATTTTCGAACACCTCGAAAATGGAGATTACCCGTGGAAAAATGATTCGGTGCTCGTTTGAATAAGGTGTGAAAATTACTAGAAAAATGTTTTCCTCCCATACTCATGATGCGGTCTTTAGCTGAACAATCCGACATAGAATTCGATAGAGCTACCTCTTTCAGAACGTTTAAAAGAAAAGAAATGTCCGTACATCCCCAGTCAATAGCTGGAAATGATTTTCCTAAAATTTAAGTCATACTCCCTGCTTATTTTGCTTTCTATTTCACACACATATTCAATCCCAAGATTGGTTTGTACAGGTGAGGGTAGAATTCAATCCAGTCTAGGCCACGAGAGAGAGAATGCCACGCATTCACGAGTTCTTGCATTCACATCCCTCTGCCACCTCTCACTTGGAGCTGTCCTTAACGCAGGTTAACGCAGGCAGCGCAGGTTAGAGCTGCATTTATTTCTGAAATGGCGTGGAATTTCGCGAATGCATGAACGAAATTAGAACAGGGGCTATTTTGTCGTCTCGCACCCACGCATTCTCGCATGTGTTCTTGCAATTCACCGCTTTACACGACGCAATTTTGACTGCGCCTTCGCACGTACGTCAGATTGCGCAATTCCGAGTACCGTGTAAAACGGCCTTTAGACTTCACCCGGGATTCGAGCTCATGACCTTCCGACCAGCAGTCATGCGCTCAAACCACTACGCTACCACGCTCCACTGTACGCTGCACATTACTCTTCATATTACCTGAAAAGTTCCTATATATGGTGCCGATTTCATTTTTATTAAATGTAAGGCAAGTAATACGATTAGAACATATTAATTCAGGAAATAACGCCATTCGTGGTTCTATAAAATAAACATTAGCCATTACAGACCATAACCACGCATACGTATTAAGGTAATGCAAAAAAATTCATACCTCACAGGGAACAGCTGAGCGCTGCTACAAAGTGTGAAAGTCATAAGAGATTTTCATTAATCAGAAATTGAGATTATTGTGTGCAGCGTGTGTCCCTATTTTACGCAATATTGATTTGTATTTAATTTTTATAATGCAAATACCTTCTACGTGCACTTTTGTATTACTAATGTTTGGTCAGAACGTCGTAAATTCACATACTTCTGGTTTACAGATAATGTACGATCACATGAATTTCACTATTAATGACCATTTTATACCCATAATATAAAAAAATTAAGCGTGGAGATATGTTTATTGCTCACGCAAAGGGATTTATTTATTTCCATTACCCCATAAACAGCCCAATTACGGCCATTACAATAGGGAATTAACAATGAAGGACATTCACACACGCCTATGCCCTGGATAAGGGTAACATACCCGAACCCACGACCTTCGGTTTGGCAAGCGAGGACTTAACCCCACCGCCTCCGAGGCCGGCCAGAATGCCCGCAAGCAGTAAAATGAAAGTCATCCACGAGTCGTTATCACCAACGGAATATCGCCAATTGTTTGAATTTTAAACAATTTCACATCAGCAGCAACTTTTCAGGCTTTTGAAGTTAGAAAGGTGCAAAGGAGCATTAAAACCGTTTACGTATGGCGAGGCTGATCTTCATCTTCAAGGAGCTAGAAAGGAGAAACGGGGCAGAGCACGAGGCTTGAAGTGCAATTCGCGAAAGGCTTGCAGACACGCATAGTCAGCAGAAGTTATTGGGGATTGGGATGACAGGTATACGATCGCTCTCGACTATATTGGCCCATCGAAAAGAACTCGGGAGTCACTCGGAATTGATACAGTTGAATGCGACGCCAAGTCATGATGGGGAGAGCGGATGAGTGCCCGTGGCTGTCTGGATGCGAAGGGGAGAAGTTCAGAGGGAGGTTGGAAGGGATAAAAAAAGAGTTGGAAAGAGAGGGAGAGAGAAGACAAATGGACATGACATAGGAGTGCGGCGGGGGCGATTGACGGGCAAGGGGGGCGGGGCTCAATCGAATGCGCGGAGCGAAAGAAACGTAAAAAATGATGCCAATGATACATATGGCGCACAAAACTTACGTAGATCGTGTTTAGAAAAACCAGAAGGACGCATATTTACGATATTCATACTAAAATGAGTGGTAAAAAAGAGCAAATTGAAAATATTAGCGCTACAAAACATAAATGTTGTATAAAATACGGGTATGTGCTGTAAATAATAAATTATTTCGATCTCTGGTTGATAAATCTTCTTGGATTTTCAACCTTTCATCGCTCCCCTCACTTCATTCCTGTGAAATTTGAAATTTTTATGCACATATTTATGTAATCTTCATATGTATGCGGGGTAGTGATCCGTAATAGCTTATATTTAAATCATAGCTCCTCGAATAGTGTTATTTATTGCATTAGCATGCTCAAAACGTATTATTCGCATTTTATGAATTGGCTTCCGAATTTTTTCAAAACAAAAAAATGAACTCAAATATAGCAGAAGCGTAAAAAATATTCATTTTATTTTAATTATTTTTGATTACATATTGCTGCAAGTCGCCTGGTGGAAAAATGAGAATTAAAATTTATCAGCGAAAAGTTTACCTAACTAAGAGCAAAGTAATGGAACAGAAGATTCACATATCCTATACGAACGCCAATCTACTAACAAATGACCATTGAACCAAATATCCCAACGCTCCCTTGTGAACCACCAATCAACCAGGAATCAAGGAGCGCTTACTTTTTTTTTATAAATATTCACGAGAAATTCCTTCAAAAAAAGGATTCCTTCGAATTACCAATGTTTTATTGCTTACCAGCAGATTTTTCACTATGCTAGTACTGATAATTCATATTATTCTTATATTACAACCCACTAAAAGCATTTTCAAGAATGAAACAGCTTCACGTGAGATGCGATAGAACCGATCCATCCTAAAATAACCAAAAACTTTTCATTGGAACTTACAACATTTATTTATTTACAAAGCATTTTTGTCATTTAAGAAGTAGTCGTTAATCCCATGGCACAGTTTGTCTAGAAGGGGTACTCATATTTTCTATATACTCTTACTTTAATATAATTTGCACTCATGATATTTGCATAATTCTTTAACATTATAATTATCATTAAAATAAAACGAATACATATTGATTGAAATTGCAGGCAAGTAGAGTTTTAAATGGTTGAATAATCCAATGTTCAAGGCCGTTTGGGCGCACAATAATGCAGCATCCTTCTTCTCTCGAACACAGGGCCCCCATCGAGTGCACAATAACGCGTTACCCATATGAGATTGCTCTTTGGCGACCGGAGGGGAGGGGGAAGTAATGTTCTGAGTCTGCGATTGCATTCCACTGCGGCTCTGATTGGCCATTGTTCCCTGAAGGCTCCAAGGATGTCATCGCCGATTTATGAGCACCGGAACCTCAGGGCAATATTACACGCAACGCCACCAAAATATTAACTGCCTCTGCCACACCAATTGCTTCCGAGCCAAAACCAGCCGGAACAATTATCGATGCCCCGAGGGATACAGAAGGCTGACATGATCACTCCTCTGACGTAATTCATTTCTATGTGGGGATGATTATTATTGAAGTTCTTCTACCGCGGTGGGTAGGTAGGATTTGAACTTCCTTTATATTTATTGAAAAGTAACCTACTGTTTCTTATGTCCGCTTTTGACGGACAAGGTTGCCATTACTACTCTTTATGATATAATGTCATGTAAATAAATGTTTTTGTTGCTATACATAATCTCTTGGAAAGTACTATGCATCTTTTCATCAATTAGCGCAATAATGCAATTTTGTCTGGCAATACCGTCTACAAAAAACAGGTTTATTTTCAATAAATAGAGGGAAGCTAAAATTCTGACTTCCTACCTTGGTATTCTACTTCAATAATAATCATTTCTTTCATTCCCAGTTAAGCCTATTATTTCACATTCTAGCGAAAACTTCTGTTGTCTTCCTACCCCTTTTACACTAACCCAAAATTCTTGACTCAAACATGATATTTTTAAATCTCCTACCCTCACAGTAGTCTCTCCATCCAAACCATTTGTCTCCTTCGAATATCATCTAGTGCTTTCCTCACCTCGCCCACATATAATATAAACTCAGCCAGGAATCTAGCCTCAACGGTCTCTGAATCAGTTCATTCATAAACCCTACCACACGATGCAGAAAAAGCACAGCCTGAAAAGATCGATAAGAGACTTTAAGACACGATGAAGTTGAGATAAGGATGAATATTTAAGGAGGGTCATCACTCCCGCCTATCCTGTCATATTTCGCGACGTGATACTAGCTTAATACTTACGTTATCATACTGATATTTTCAGAGACATTGCAACTGACGGAATCAAACATTATCTGCACTTCATTTTATAACATTAACGGCATTTATAGATACACAATATTTGTATTTAAGATACAATAAAATCATCAACAAGGTTTTTTTTTCGGAAAACCGTGAAACTTTCAGCAAAAAAATAAATCTTAAGCGAGTGACGTGTCGATCTAAAAGTTAATTAGGGTGGTTTCCTATTTATTTTTCATTGCTTAAATCGAAAGATTATTACTTCTGGAGTACGCATTTCACGCTTTTACATTTTTAAATGACGATATCTATTTTTCGCGACTAAATGAAAACTGATAAATTTCAAGCGCGCAAAAACGCGACGGCTAAGGATGAATGCTGGGAAAAGACCGTGTGACGTCATTCTGGTTCCGGCTACCGCCGTGTGAGGCCACCTTTGTGCGAGGCTATGAGCACCGCTACGGTGCAGGATGCTAGCAGGTAGCAGAGTATCCTGCTAGCCGGTAGCGTTTGGCTTAAATAAGGGTTATTAATACCCTACCAAACTAAGGAGACATTGTATCAATAGGCAATTTTAATAGGTGATTATTAAGAAATGTTTCCCTGAGCTCTGTGCCACATGCATGCATTGGTAATCTCGGATGATGTAAAACTCCTGTCTACTAGTACACAATCTAGGTCCCTCTGACTTCACGTGGAGTGGCATCGCATGGGCGCCAATCTGGCCTTTTTCAAATGCGGTTAAAATTGACCATTGCCATTCGTCTAAACTGGGATTTCTAAAACCAAATAATTTGTATATTATGAATGCACTAAAGGTGGGTAACGAATCGCAATTAATGCCTATCGTTTCATTTGACGAAGGAAACTACACTATTGCGACTAGTGGAGCGAATTTGGCATGGATGATGTCAGGTCAGATCCGACGACTCCGCCACTGCGTACCAACCCTATAAAGCCGTATCTCCCAACAAGGCCTCCCATAATTAATCACGCAATCTTTCCCCAACTTTGATATTATCTCTTCGACATTCATCGCAATGAAAACTAATGCCGTGAAAGGTACGAGGGGAAACGGGGAAAAAAAACGCTAAGGAGTGGTCTCATGAAGTCTTTGGAATGAAAGTCATTCATGCCCTCGAGACGGGCACGCGGAAAAACTTGGCTCAACGTCTCAAAATCCCGACTTCCCTCGCCACACTCCAAAGAAACAACAATGGAAGTCCGAAATAATACCACCGCGCGGCGCGAGAATCGCGAAAAACGTGTAGTAGGGGGATGAAGAGGATTTTCATTGTTGCGTCGACGGGAGGAAAGGGAAACGTCGAAGAAAACGCTCCCCCCCGCATTACTCTCCAAGAAGGCAAGAAGCAGTCGAGTGAGCAACAATGAGAGTGCCGAAACGAGCCGCTGTTCTGCGCCTTAGCGGGATTCCAGCGGTTTCGAGTCTAATGCGGGGGGGGGGGAGTGGGGGAGTGTGGGAGGGATGAAGGAAAGAGACACGGGAGAGAAGAATGGGGGAGGGGGTGGGGGAAGAGGAGGGGGTATGAGGTGGAGGGGGAATTATATTAAAAACGTCTCCGCCACTCCACCCTTGGAAACACGGGGAAGGAGAGCAATATCGATGTGACTCGTACAACGATTTTCGTCGATTCTGGAAGGTGATAGAAACGATAATATTGATACTGAACTGCAAAATTTATCGCATTCAATCGATCGAATCGATATTAGGCAGAGCTAGGATGACACTGCGGACAGATGAAATGACACTTACCTAGCGGAAGTATTTGAAACGCAATATAAAGAATAAGAACTACGCAGTAACTTTCGCACATAATTTTCAGTACGTGACCAATATTATACTACAACACGTGTCAACAGATATTTTGCCGATCGGATAGGAAATAAATGTATATAAAAATAATTCTCGGTTTCCCCCGAACACTAAATGAATTCAATAAATGCTACGCGGAACTCAGTGCGCGCATTTCCTTAATTCTTTTATAAGAAATAGTAATAGGCGTAACTTGGTGGAAATCCTTTATCGTAGGAGTTGAGGAAATATAAACATTGCTTTTCCCGCGAGGTGGACCTTGAAAATGTTACGCTGTAACGAAACCATGGTCGGATACAATAAATCACCACGTGGAAGAAGCAAAATATTTTTTTCTTCAACTTTGCGATTTCTTTTTTTGTCAATAGCTGGTGTCCTAACAGCCTCCGCCACACACCTAATAACAAGGCTTGCGGGTTAATGTGTAGACGTAGGATTGCAATTCTATGAATGAATCAGCATGAGATTCATCACGTCACTGAGGAACAAACTCATTACCACACAAGTTATATTTCGGCTTTGCCACAATGCGTATCGATTCGTCCTCGGCATTTTGATAAAATGATCTGGGGGGGTATTCAGGCCCCCATCCAAAGCACTAAGGCCACCCAAGATCTCCACAACCCCGAGACGGCGCGAGAAATTGTCTTCAACAGATGGTTCCGCTGCAAAACCTTCTCTTCAGCGGATGGAATCCGAGGAGGGAGAAATGGTCCTTAACGTGCGAGATTGGACGCGCTAAGCCCTTCCCTCTTCCTTTCCCTCCCTCCCTCCCTCCCTCCCTCGGATTCATATTTTAATTTCGTCATGGAGCGACCCCCGCCATCCCCCACCCTAAGAGCACCCACCCTAAAACTGACGGCTCGGCTTACGCTCCCGGCAACCTACCCTCCCAACAACCGATCTCTCCACGGAAGTGGGTGGGTGCGCCCAGTGGCTTGCCAAGGGAGGAGAAGATCCCCTCAGGCTGCGCTTTAGAGTTTAGTTTCCCTGCTTCCACCGAGTATAAAATGTAAATACCGCGTAGGCCCTATATTAATTAAAATGATAAATACGTTATTTCGATGGCTTGAAATTAATAATTGTAACATTCACCGCAGTTTCGTGCACTTCTTTGGCTGCAGTGTTTGATGGAGTGTTGCTTTTAAACTAAATGTACTTGAATTTCAACTTACATTTATGGATGGATGCCCTTCATAAGATTGTTCGATAACCACCCCCGTGGTAAAAGCGTCGGCATGATATAGATTTCGATTCTTGGTATATTCCCTACGTATTGTGAAAATTTCAAGAAAATCGATTCAGTTTGAAAAAAATTGCTAGCCAAAATGCTTCATTTCCTGGACTATTGTTCAAATTAGGTAAAACGTTCACTAAGCAACCGAAACGTGTAACGAAAGACCATTTTTATCTTGGGATGAATTTTGCTGTTGTATTTTATCGCTCTTGGGATGAATGAATTTCTGAAAACGTGCGGTCTAGAATGTATTTCCCTGATTATGTATTTACTATTCTAAATTTTGAAAAAATTGGAGGTAAAACTTAAAAGCCATTTTCTACAATTTCGTTCTTTTTCAAAATAACTCCAAAAAAACTGGAGATATGAAAAAAAATGCTAGAGTAATAAATTGTAGCTTCTTTATTTTCAAATATTTTAGTGCGTTTTAATTTTCTCTACAATAAATATTTGGTGAGATATTGATAATTAAAATCTCTATTTACAAGGGAGCTCCACCTTGTTTAAACCCTTAAATCCCTCCCCTTTCAAAATTAAGGACTCGAGAAAAA
Organism: Ischnura elegans; assembly: GCF_921293095.1. Lineage (NCBI taxonomy): Eukaryota > Metazoa > Arthropoda > Insecta > Odonata > Coenagrionidae > Ischnura > Ischnura elegans. The sequence goes on along the minus strand of NC_060253.1, from coordinate 108,551,173 downwards.
TTTAATTCACATGACCTCGTAGTTAGTAAAAAACCCTACAAAATACTATTTAAAGAAACTTTCTATCATCAAAAAGAAAGGAGCTATGTTTGAAATACCAATCAAATTTTTTTTTTCGAAAGATTCGAAATCCACAATTCAGAGCATAACATTCCTCATAACCAGTACCTATATACTTTGTGTGCTTTACGTTCGAAGCTAACGATACACTCAAATTTGTTACAAAATAAAAACACATACCCATAAGATGTATATAAACATACACATATGTGAGTATGTGTGCTCTCGCTCGCAGTGGCCTGTGTGCATGCATGTGGTGGGAAGACTGGAAGCCATACAGTCTCCGTTTGATTGTGTTTCATGTAATCTATATATATAAAAGAAAGTCGAAAATCGTGTTAGTTAGAACACTTATAACTCGAGAACGGCTGCACCGATTTCAATGAGATTTGGTTCTTTGGATTCGTCACAGGCGGGGTTAACATATAGGCCATTAAAAATAGGATAATTTCACAAAAAAATTCATCTCTTTCCTATGGACATGCATTTAGGAGTTATAGTAACACAACAATTGATAAGTCGGTCAAAACTACAAATTAAATAATTAGTTTTGTTTTTACCACTTTAATAACTGAATTTAGTAACAATATAACATTTTAATTACTAAATATGTTCAAAATATTAATTAAATTGAAATTACATTTTTAAAATTTAATTCGAGCTGATTGTAAGCCCAGCCGTGGCCCAGCTCGAGTTGAGACTTCACTACCGTGTTTGTAAACAAATCTCCAAGCAATTGTTGACAAACGGTAATGTCCGTGTTCCTGTCGAGGAATCGAGTAGTTTGCTCATCAACAAAGAGTTCCAGAATATGATTGATCACCAAAAGAATCAAAGATGGTTGATTTAGCGACCAAGAACGAAGATGTGGATGACTAAAACGAGGTAAATTCAAATAGTTCGTACTCTGCATGGATTCGAATCTTTTAAATGTGTAACAAACGAAGACGAAATCACCAACTATCTATCTGAATATTTTAAGTCCTTGGACGTACCTGGCTTACCAAGGCACGATTTACAGAAAAATGTAGTTTCTGTGCTCATGATCTTTCGAAGCCTAAACCAACCATAACTATCCAACGGAACGTGTTTGATCATTAAAAAAATTGGTGATGAATGTGATTCACGCAACTTTACTCAAAGGAAAATTCAAAGGTTAGAAAGTCCTCATTCCGTAGATTCCATGATCTCAACTCATATGCCCTTTTGAGCTAAAACGTATTCAATTTACAATTCGTGTTGCATTCGTGATAACGATTAAAAAATCGCATGGTCATTCTTTCAGTTTTTGTGTTGTTTGTGCTCATGTGCTAATGAAAACCCATGATTTTCTCATGGTCAATTAAGCGTGCTATGTTCATGAGTCGATAAACCATCCTCTGTATTTCATCCTTCGCTTCAAGTGCGTAGCTAGGATAGGGGGTTTTGGGCGCAGCTAATACCACGGGTCTGTAGGGTACAGAAAACTCGCTAAGGTAAGCGGGAAGTGTGGGGGCACTTCCCTCAGATAGTTTTTGAGATAAATGGTTCAAAATAGTGGGTTTTGTGGCTGTGTGAATAGTTAAATATGTTTTGTTTGTTAGTCATCCGTCCCCCTAATATTAATAACAAAATCTTTCATAAAAAAATTCTCTAAGCTCTTGGGGGGGGGGGTTACAAACAAAAACTGTTGTTTCTCAGAAGGTGCTTGACGCAAGACATTAAACCCGAATGTGTAGGGCTCACCGTGGTGCGTTTACGCATGCAGTACGTTTACGCAGTGCATTTTTTCCAAACAGAGATACTAAAACTGGCGCGCCTTAAGTCATTTAATGCGAATGCTGCTTCATAGGGGCTTTTCTTGCACGATTTTGAGCATCAGTCAAGCGTCGGTCTGGGGTCGTGTCAACCTGCCCCCTGAATGGGCCAAGTGTATGCAACAGACTTGGACCTAAAAACATTTTTTTACAGCTAATAACGCAAATAGCCAACAACTGAATGCGTATAATTTTTATTTCATGAACTGCTTTATTAAACAACAATGCCCAAAATTTCTTAAGCTAAAACGTAAGAAAATTTGTTGAAAAAATCCGCGTAAACGTGCTCCGATTCACCCTATGTAGATTCAATAAAGAAAATGTCTTTCTGACAAGCAATTTTGGTACTCATTTACGTAGTTTTATTGAATTTGTACCCTTATTTTATTATAATAAATTAAACATGATTAAAAACGATACAGCCGCTCCTGATTTATAAATGGTATAAGTAAACTGTAAGTTCATTGATTGTTAGGCGGTACGAAGTTCGCCGGGTCAGCTAGTGTCTACATAAATGTACATTTATTTGTTTATGTTACCATGACGAAGTTTGTTCTGTTTATCCTATTGTTATATCTTTTCTGTGCCGTGATTAAAATCATCAGAGAAAAAAGTGAATACATAATAAAAGGAGTAAGAAAGTGAATGAGAAGATACTATGTAATAAATAATTTATATTTTTAGGGTAAATAATTTTTTTACATTAACCCCCATAAAGGGCTGAAATATTCTAAAATTATTTTTAAAACATAAAAAAATAATTATACAAATAATTTAAACTAAATTTTACCCGTATTTAGCTTTAAAATATAATTTTATAAGTTTTAGCTTTTAGGGGTAGTTTTCACCCCTAAAAAATAAAAAGCGTCCTTCGGCATAGTATAGATTTTGAAGGGGCATAATTAGTCTAATCCCAAATTTTTGTGCAAATCGATCCAGTTAGAAAAAAATTGCAAGGTTTTGCACTTTTATGAGCTTCATTTCCTGGACTACAATAACAAACTTACCGGTACTAAATAATCAATACATACTTCTGTGGCATAGCTAGAAATTTCGTTCGTTTGAACTAATTTTGACACTCTTCATAATAGAAAAACTTCATTTGTTAAAAGAAAATATTTTGTGAATTCACGATTTTTCATGTTTTTTATGAAGAAAAATAATTGTGTTTTTATATTTCGGGGGGTGGGGGGGCGAGAGGGGTCCGGATACCCCGGACCCCCCTGGCTATGTCACTGACATACGTAGATATACTCTAATGATAACATTAGTCATGAAAAATTCATTTGGCAAAGACGAGCTTGAACCTGGGTCTCCTGATTGCGAGTCGCATATGATAACTGTTACGCCATCAAGCCCATAGCAGGCCTGACTAGCGAAACGGGAGATCCAGGTTCAAATTCGGGTAAAGCCAAACGATTTCTTTCGTGGCAAATTTCATCCTTGGCATATATAACTTTGCGCGTGACTACGAACAAAGTTACTTGATACACGGAGTGCTTTGACACACGCAGAATATTTTTGCAAATCCTATGCACGTGATGCATACCCATCTGGGTCAAAATATGTCGCAAGTAGCAATTTAAATGGTGCATGGGAGCTATCAGATGCCAAATAATTGCACGTCATTGTGGTAGCAACTACATACAGCATACTGCATCTTGGGGAAAAATACTTACACACTGCCTTGGAACCTAGATAGTCTAGTAGGGCATCATGTAAATCTATAAGTACCTTCCGACGTACCTAATTATACTGGCCTGCCGCTCATTGTTTTAGGGCCAGAGACAGCCCAGTGCTCGAATTTGACTCAAAAACTGTCATACAATAAACGATTTCAAAGCAGAACCAATGAATTTTAGCCACAATAATTCATGTATTATGGAACAATTACGTTAATCACCATTAAGTCTCGATGAGGTCGATTAAAACACGACACCAAGGTTGCGTTAAACATAAATTTAAAGGTTACATGAAAAAAGAAGACTTGCTGTTCTTTCGGTTGCCATGCAACTTTCCTCACGATAATGCGTTCCAATGAATTAGTCTCAACTATGTGGAAGTTGCATTTCACAATGGAAACTGTGGTTGATTTCTTCTTTTTAACATTAACTTCCTTTCCTTGGCTAGAAAATACATCTGAGGAAGAAAATCAGTAACAGTTTCATTTCTCATTATTATTATTATTATTGTCATCATCATTCCATTAATAATTAGTGCATATGACGTAGTTTATATCATATCGCACCAGCAGAATATTTGAAGCTGCGCGTCTATCGAATACCTGGCAATAACGTTAAAGCTGGAGGACGAGAATAACATGGGGTGTTTGAGTCACACTTCTTGTTAGTACGGGAAGCAATGAATGGCCATCGAACATAGTCAGGTAAGGACGAAAAATAGTAGTCCTTTTGGCATCAATCAATCGAATCAGGTTCATTCGAACTTTCTCCGCGCCGCTAATATTTCCACAAAGCCTACATTCGCAAACCATTCTGTCCCGAAAAACCAAAGAAATGAGACAAAAAATATTAGGCCCTATTTGGCATGCCCACTATTCCAAATATACGATTTTATTCCAATGCCTGAAAATATCCAACGAAAATACAAAAAAATAAAATCTCGCGTCCGTTATAACCACCCTAACGCTATAATTTTAATCAACAGTTTGAAGCAAACCACACGAAATTGAAACAATTGTTGAAGTATAACAAGGATGATTTTTAACACTATATGATCATCACTCAAAATGAAAAAAGAATCACCGAAGGAAATTTTCATGCTAGCACTACTTACGTTGACGTCCCCCTCTTCACGAATATTTAGAAGCGATGAAATTCCACACCAAAACCCATTCTCTTGACTCCTGGCAAACCTCCGGTCAAGGGAGCACCTGATGAGAAAGAAACAGTAAAAATTAGCAAAAGCGGCAATTCCTATCTTAAGCGACAAACGTCATTGGTAAGTTTTTAACAATTATTTTTTGTTATTGCACGTAAAGAATGGAACAACAAAATTTTAGAAGAAGCGGGCATTCAGGAAATAGGGTTGCAAAAGCACTTAGTTAACTATAAGTACGGTCATAATCCTATAAGTATTTAAGTGGATTTGGTGACACTTAGTGTAACATGGTTGATATTGAAGCAAGCAAAAATTTGCTAAGTCCACGAGTATTTTTTAAAAACTAGATCACAACGCTGAAGACAAAGCGTCGTGATAAAGTTTTAATAATATAGGTTCCAGGGGACGATGTAGGGGAGTGAGGGGCAAGAGTCCGCATGGGGTAAGATGCCTTTTCCGAAATATCTCTCTAAATTCCGTGATGATGCCCCTTGTAGTCAATTCAGTATCATTTACGACACCAAATGTAGCACTTGAGAGCGTTCAACGGAAGACAACGAACGACAGAACGTGAGTTTTTCTTTTCTTTCTCATTTTTATGCGATGTTAGTCTAAATTTTAAGACCGCGTACTTCTTATCTGTTTGGGCGTTTATTTAACTTCTATATTTTTCTATCGATTCTTTATATGCATTCTTTAAATCAAAAATTCGTGCAGTTAGCTGGATTGCAGCTCACCGTGTAGCTGTGTTTTGGCTTATTAGGTGTAGCAAGTGCCGTTGGGGTCCCGGGGCAAGTATCCGCATGAGGACTCTAGCCCCACGGGCGCTGACTCCTACCCCAATTTATACCATTGCTTTTTCTATGGCCTCATAGTTTCTGTTGTAAATGTCACATGCACGTAATTGATAATTAGATTAAAAGAAAATGCGGAACAGCTGGAGAAAAACCGACTGTGGAAAGCATTTGGACATCAGATTTTGGAGGCAACTAGACTGACGAGGAGCAATGGAGATTCCATACGTTCTATTGCAGCTTGTCTACAAATTTATGAATTGATTCTACTTATTGTGAATTGTGCAAATGACAAAGTAGAAAATATATAATGTAATGATCGGAATTTGAAAAATATTGCTTGATTTCAGAATTTCTGGGGCGTTTTATTCGTAGATATGCATAATACAGCCACATGTCTCTCCTGAGAACTTTAGACCGCATCTAAAAGCATTGCACACGCACAAGTGGCGTAAAAACTCAAAGCAGCCTGAAATTCTTGCGAGTTCCCCCTACACCCGGAAACTATAAATGAAGATATCTAAAAAAAGTTTAAGAGTTGCGGTGCTAAGCGGCGGTTTATGGACGGCAAACTGGGCAGTCACTTGACCGGAAAAACTGATAATCACTGTGGAGTGTGGAGTTTGCGGCAAATTGTACACACATCAACCAATTGTTGATTGTATCGTATGTAATGAATGTAAAACGTGGAGGAAAGAACCTTGCACCACTTATTCTGGAAAGGAAGGGAAAGAATGGACTCTGGAAAAGAAGAAGAAATAAGGGAAAGATATTTGCCCCACATGACGGGCAAGATTCCGATTTGTTTTTCTCTTACATTTTGACAAATAACGGCAATTCTAAATTTTTTCTGCAGCAATGGATAATAGTATTGTAGTACATGTACCTGCGAACAAATTGAGTAAAAATAAAAATTATCGTTTGAACCTGGATGCATAGTTTTATTTAATGTTTTTTAGATGTGCACTCTTGCCCCTCATTCCCCTAATATCTGATTCTTATTTATTTGATATACTTAGCTGTGAGACAATCCAATAAAATGGAAACTTGTATACTGGTATTCCACATTCACCGCAAAAAAAACTCTACCGAAGAAAATCGGTAGAGTGAGGGCCTTTCCTTAAAAACCAATGGCCATATTGCATTTGCGTGTTTACTCCACAGGAACCCTACACAATCGAACTCTGGTGAAATAGCGTGCAAAATGAAGGTGCTCCCAAGAGGAATCAGGGTCCCATGATTCGTGGAATGCCGTCCGTTTAAAGCGGAAGAGGGTAAGCTCCAAATCTCGAAACGGTGGAAAGCGTGTGTCGTTCCAAGAAGAGAGCACGGTGTTCACGGCAAACACGCAGTCGCAGACGAGAGAGCATAAAAGCACGAAGGCAAACCCCACTGCAGAATAGGGTAGTTTCCTTCATCAAAGAAAACGAAAGGTATTTATTGCGATTCGTTACCCACCATTAGTGTATTCATAATATACAAATTATTTGGTTTTAGAATTCCCAGTTTAGACGAATGGCAATGGTCAATTTTAACTGCATTTGAAAAAGGCCATATTGGCGCCCATGCGATGCCACTCCACGTGACGTCACACCTAGTTTCTATACGAGTAAAGAGGAGTTTTACATCGTCTGAGATTACCAATGCATGCATGAGGCACAGAGCTCAGGGAAACATCTCTCAATGATCACCTATTAAAATTGCCTATGTTCATAAAGTTTTCTTCGGTTGATAAAGTATTAAAACTCCTTATTTAAGCCGAGCGCTACCTGCCAGCAGGGTACTCAGCTACCTGCTAGTAGCCTGCATCAACATATCCCATGCGCCCATATCCTCGCCCCAAGGTCACATCACACGGCGGCAGCGGGAACCAGACTGACGTCACACGGGGTTTTCCCAGCATTCCTACTTAGCCGTCGCGTTTTCGGGCTTGAACATTTTCACTTTACATTTATTCGTGAAAAATAGATATCGTCATTAAAAAATCTAAAAGCGTGAAATGAGTACTCCAGAAGTAATTATCTTTCGATTTAGGCAATAAGAAAATAATAGTAAACTACCCTATTCTAAACTTGCCTCGCTAAAGAAGGAGGGGCGGCGAAAGAGGGAATTTAATACATATTTACGGCGTCTTTTGCGACGCGGTGAAGTCCTCGGATGCCAAATGGAAGGTGGCTGGTTCGAACCCTGCTCGGATAGGTTGCCCCTATTCAGTACTTGAGTGTTAATGATAGTCCATCGTTCATGGCTGTTTTATTCCCCTGATGCAAATGTGCTGTTTTCTGGAGGGTTCGGGGAAACAAAATAAATAAATTTCAGGAAAAACATCTGTCTCTCTATTTTGGCGCTGTCTTTCATCTCTAAGTGCGGCCAGCGTGAAAATCCAAGATAAGGAATTAGGGTTTTCATTTTTGCTTCTTAAGCTTCCTATTTTTTAATTAAAAGCACAAAAAATATAAACAACTTACTATATATGAAATATATTATGTATTTAAAAGCAATTCTAGATGTTTTAAACAAGGAAAAGTAGCTATTTAGATGTCTTTAAAAATGCTTCCTGATATAGGAAGTAGGTTGAATAGAAATAGCAACGATCAGCACATTTTATACGCAATAGGTGAAATTCGTAATGGATTAAAATAAGTGATTATCATTAGACCTCGTAATTTTGAACAGAACATCGATAATTGAAAAGTATTCGATTAATCGGAGCTAAAATACAAAGGTATTGACAGCAGTTTTAAGAGAGGCTTCACCTTCCATTAAAATATGTACTTAAAATTATCCTGAAGTCAAGCAGACAACTAGGAGAGATAGGCAAACATAGGAATAATGAATATATATTATTACTTGAATTCTGTATCTTACAATAATTAATTCTTTGTGGTGTAGAACATTCAAACACAGGGAATGAATACGTACTCAAAGCTAACCTCAAGATTGATAATTCAATTATTCGCTGATTATAGACAAATAATTAGATTTTCTACACGTTAATATAATCTACACCCCTTCCAAAGCATCCAACTTAAGCATTCTACCGCCCCACACCTGCCGGCGCCTTATATGACGACAGGTTACGCTTGAGGTAGTGGTGCCAGACAGGTGAGGGCTGACGGCGGGAGATGGATGAACTAGCCGGACGCCGCGATGCAGCGGGGAGGAGATCGGCTCACTCAGAAGAGTCTGGCGGGGGATGAGGGATAGGTGGGGGGTGGGGCAATAGATCATACGCTTCCTTACCTCATTGCCCTCACCTTGGAGAAGTGTGGGATGCATCGTTATAACTGTGTATCCCATAGGTATACGTTCCCATATGCATCGACCACACTCAAAGTGATTCAACACGAAGGTTGGAATTATTAGGTGAGGGTAGAGCCTGAGGCTGAGTCTCGGCAACTCAGTGCTTCTTTTCTAACATCGGCACATTATGTTTTGCTCAAATTTTGAATTTAGTCTCAGAAGTTTGGTTATTTAATTCGAAGATAGTTTTACAAAAGCCATTTTTAGAGTCAAAAATATATTCACGTACGCCCATTGATTATTTATGATCCCATTGTATTTATTAGAGACGAAATATGGATTATGAGTCACAGTAATGATCAGTGAAACAAAATTCCAACAGAAAATATAGCAACGTTTTATCGGTAAACCGGTGTATCTTTATCGATGTACCTATCGCTCGATCAGTATACAGTAAAATCTGTCCCAACAGAGACCTCCTCAATCAGTGGCCAATTTACCCTTGATGCAAACTCATTTCTCGTAAAAGCAACGCAAATTCCACCTCATATCAGAGTTTATCTCTTTCAATGGCCAGCGGTCACATTGTTTTCGGCCAACCCCAATGACCTTCCCCTTGCCTACTAACACAAAATATCACGAATTTTCATTTGAGAATTCATGCATTCAAACTTTGTCATCATGAAGATTATTGGCACTCCTGGGACACTTATGTGTTGATAGCAGAAGCAACATTCTTCCGAGCTACTGTTACAGCAGTTTATCGCGCCGTATAAACCAGAATAAATGATATTCCGAAGAGAATAAAGAAATTCAAACAAGACTTAATTATCATCTAAAGAGCGATCAAAAGACCTCATATTTACAGTTCACAGCCGCCCCTTCGTGGCCGTAGCTGAATCGCTTGATTCTTTCATCTTGCGGTAGAATTTATGCAAGGAATTAAAATTTTAAATCTAGAATGGTAAGCATGCTAGCTGGAGATAAAACAGTAATTAAAGCCTTACTTAATACTAACCATTCGTGATAACTTTTTATGTTTCAATTCTATTCAGCGGTTACCTCCATAATCGTACACTCTCTTCGACCCATTGGGAGGCTATTTGAGACCGCGTAGTTTGGATTCCGACATGTTTCCTTTTTTTAATCGTAACATTTTAAATTGAAGTATTCATTTTTTTACTTTGTCTTTTTATGATATGTTTTAACTTTTTACCTTTTATTATCACTGTTAAGTTTTTACAATTTTTTTTAAATTTTAATGTGAAATTGCGTTATTGATTTTATTTTTTTTTACACTTAAAGTTTCATAATATGCTTAAATTTTCAGCTATTGTTCTCAATTTTTAATAAGATAATTTTTTATAGAAAATACGGATGATACAAAATTTTGACTTCATAAAGTGCCGCCTAATAACTTAATTGACTCTGGCTCACCGTGTGTGCTTGTGTTTAAAGGAAACTGGATGAGCCGTCATTTCTCATACCCACTTTTCATAGAGCAAGAAAAAAATTGAAAGTTAAAACATTTGGTATCATTATTATTTAGTACCTATTCTCTGGAACTCCACATGATTCCACGAATCGTCAAAAACTTTTACTCATAATGCGGTGCGGATCATGTCGATATATTTTTACACAGCCAAGTCTACTCGGGAGGTTGTTTTCATTCGTGTGGAAGGGGCGATGACGATGACGACGACCTGGGGGCTGGACGTCGCGCCGCCCAAGTTCAGGGGACGACCGCCAGGGGAGGAGGTGGGAGGGGAGGGCGGAGGCGAACAGGTGGTCAAGATTCCCAGGATCAAAACAAGAGCGGCGGCGGGTGTTCGATGGAAGGGGACGGGGGGAGAGCTGGTGAACAGCTGAGAGCTAAGAAAGGGCGGGCGTCGTCATTGCAGACGAGTAAACGCGACTCATGGTGGGCACATACCAGGGGGACGAAGTAAAGGAGACTAATAGTGCCCCCGTCCCATCCCTTACAAGTTTGATTAACGACACCAAGGGGAGTGCATAGAGGAGGCCCAATTCCATCCCATCAAAGGCGATTTCTGTTGTCATTTCGGTCGCATTTTAATCGGCTTTCAAAATATCCGCAGCGCGGTGATGAGTGCAATGCGATCCACTATTTCCCAATATTTTTCAGTACAATGTTTGTCATTGCGAGGAATAGCATTGATCTTTTATGAATTTTATAGATCACGTCATCATGCATATAAATTTGGGTAAAAACGGTTGATTTTGCCTTATATCCCGTGGAACTCGGATCACTTTGTCCGTCAGCGACGCGAGTGGCGACATTTGTAAACCCATTGAAATGCGCAGTGGTTGAAAATACATTTAGAGGCCGACTTGAGGATCCTCTTTTGTAATATTTGTGTACGATACCTTCTAGCTTGCATTTTGATCAGTTTTCAAAAATATCCGCAGCGCGGCGTTCATCTCAGATCGCTCCATTTCTTATTTATTTCCAACTTCCCCGTGAACAGCACTTGAAGGCCTTTACAGAGGAGGATAAACAATACACAACACAAACATACGTGCCCTGGATAGGGACCACACACCCAGGTGGGATTCGAACCCACGACCTACGATTTTGGCAGGCGAGGACTTTACCCCACCGCCACCGAGGCCGGCAAATATACTCCCCACGTTTGCAAATTACAAAGACCTTAAAGATATACGATGAAAGGGCGTACCCATAGGATCAAAACTATAGGGAGGCAAGCCGTGTTCGTTCACTTTGTCAGTAGCGCAGCGCAGGGGGGGGGGTGTTTGGGGGTTAAAACCCCCCCAGAGCTCTGAGAAATGTTTAAGTTTAATCCATTTTCACTAACTCTTGAGTAACATTATGGTATTCCATCATAAGTTTTCCTGGATTTCACACAATTACTTATACCACTTATTTTTTAAGAGCGCGACCTGGGTTTCAATGAATTATCATCATTAGCAGGCGCAAATAATGATTTAATAATATTAATAATTTTCGCCTGAAGATGATGATAATTAATTGAGACCCAGGTCGCGCTCTGTAAAAAAATTAGTGGTATTATAAGGAATTGTGTGAAATCCAGGAAAACTTAATCCATTTTACTTAATTGGATTGATATTACCTACTAATAGAATAGCGTAAGGATTAATAAAATATCCCTCAGAAAGCCGTAAAACTCACCATTTTGAACCGCTTATCCTGGTGAGTATTCCATACCCCACACACCACGGAATTATAGCTGCATCTGAACCCCCCCCCTGCCTTAATTCCAAGCTGCGCCCCTGCACGTTGTAACACAGAAAATGTTGAGGAAACCATTATTTTTTTAAATTGTATCAGCGCTTTATTATTTTTTTTTAATTATTTGCTCCAAAAATATTTTTATTTTTATTACATGTTATACCTATACTAATATCACTTTTCTTGGATTTAAAGAAAATTTGATCAAAACTTTCGGCTTGCGCTAAATTCACTTTCGCTTCTAGGGGGGCAGCTGCCCACTTCTGCGCCCCCGCTGGGTACTCCCATGATACGATGGGAGAAGTCATGTTCCCAGAATTTGTTCAATGGAAAGGGGGAATGTCCAAATTCGGTTTCTGGAGTTAAAAAAAATCCCTAAACTCCTTCCTCTGTTTAATCTTTGTATACCTGCTCGATATCGCTCTCCCAACTCCATCTGCCTTTTCTTCCCGGGATCTCCACGACCAATCGCCCTCGTTCACATCGCCTCTCCTCCCTTCCAGACACACTCCCTCCCTCCATCCATCCCTTTTACTTACAATGCAACAATAGGGTGGTTTCCTGTTATTTTTTTATTGCCTAAATCGAAATATTACTACTCCTGGAGTACGTATTTCACGCTTTTACATTTTTAAATGACGATATACATTTTTTGGGATTAAACGAAAAGTGCAAATTTTCAAGCGCGCGAAAACGCGACGACTAATGGCTAAATGCTGGGAAAATCCCGTGTTACGTCATTCTGGTTCCCGCTGCCGCATTGTGAGGTGACCATGGTGCAAGGATGTGTGCGCCGCTGCGATGCAAGGTGCTAGCAGGTAGCAGAGTACCCGGCTAGCAGGTAGCGCTTGGCTTAAATAAGGATTATTAATAACTTATCAAACGAAGGAAACTTTCCGAACCTTAAAATTCACCATTAACATTCGTCTAAACTGGGATTTATAAAACCAAATAATGGGGATATTATGAATAAACTAAGTGTGGGTAACGAATCGCAATCAATGCCTTTCGTTTTCTCTGATGGAGGAAACTACCCTATTTCACCGTACAAGCGATGTTTCATCTATCTGCTAATTGAATATCATCATCCCTTCTCTGGTTTATTCTTCGTTAGTTTTTATATTGTTATTGCATTTTATCTTACCCATGTTTTTGTATTTTGTTTAAACTAAAATTGGCGTATCTGCTGTATGCGAAAAATCGTTACATAATTACATAAAGAAATAAATATCCTCACTAGAGCATTTGGAGAATCCCACTGACGCGAGGTCGTAATTGGTTTCTCATCCAATTAGTTGGAATAAACGCACTTTGATTCTTTAAATGGGTTCTATCTTCCGAGTTCCATTCGCGAGTAAGCGGATGCCCCAATTGTCCTTATATTCCTATAAACGAAACCTTCTGTTTATACAGCAAGGATGAAAGCCATGCCATGAAAAAATTATTTTCTCCGCGGGAATTCGAATCCAGATCTAGGATCCGGTCTCAGACTAGTGAGATCGCATACCTGACTGGCAATCGGATGGTCCGGGTTCAAATTCCGGGTCAGCCAAATATTATTTCATGGTGAATTTCATCCTTGGTGTCATGTTCCACCCGTGCACGTGAATGCGTACAAAGTTACTTGTTTCATGCAGTGCTTTGAAATCGTCAATCTGTTGGTAGGACGACTCTTATAACGAGGCGGATGGAAACAGCTGAGAGTGTGCAGTGGTGGATAGGCTAGGTGAGAAAAACTGGGAGACAGCATCATGAAGAACACCGCATTAGAGCCCTATAAATTTCCAGGTTAAGAGGGACACAAGAGGGATAATTTTCTGAGCGGATAGATACGGGAATTGGTATTTTTCGTGAACGATAAAGGACTTTGGTAAATGTTCGGCGGAACTTCGTTAGAGTATTTCCTTTTTATTTGCTAAAGACTGGTGCCCTAACACCCCCTGCCACCCGCCAATAGAGCCGGTTTGCGTGGGAGTAGGTAGATGTAAATGAAAAGTGGTCTCATCGAGTCAACGTGACTAAGCAGAGAATAGGACGCAGCTCCCGAAAATGGTGATATTGTTACGTCGACGGTCTTCAAGAGCACAGTGTGACGAAAAGGTTTTTGCTTTCCAATGAATCAATCAAATATGAGATACACTCTCAACTAACATTAGCGTCTTCTGTTCGATAAACTGAGTGAAGGAAGGTACCGATTATCATTTAACACTTTGAGTGCCGGCCGCTAATTTTAAAGTCCTACTGAAAAATCCAGCCATTTTTACTAAATTCGCAATTTTTTTTTAAAACATTGGCATCAAAAATATATTTATATCGATATGTATTTCAATAAAAATGGACTATGCTCTTCTTTATGAATGAGTTGAGTAACATGAGTAACATTTATTGCAAACGTTTAAATATATTTTTGCATAATGAACACCTGCTGTTTTTGAAGAATGAAAAAGTTGCAACAAATGATGTACCACCCTTAAATGCATAATATTTTTTTATCACTCTCAATTTGAGCGATTTAAACCATGTAAATAGTACAAAAGCATTGTTCCAATCAAATCATTCAAAATCTTGGATGACAAAAAGGGTCACCGCGCCCTCAACGAACGATTCTTTCCTCCAAAGAATTTTCACTCAAAGTAGCCTGAGATAGAGGTGCCGGTAGCTGCAGAGGACTTTTCGTCCTAAAGACATTAAAAGACCTCTTTTTCCATCGAACAGTTGATTTTTGAAATAACGGAACCACTAAGCAGTAAACTGGAAAAGTACCATGGGCGAAATATTACAGCTTCAAGCAAACAAAGTCAGTAAAATAGATAGAAGTAATATTACGTCCATGGCAATCCTCACAAGGATTAGCAGGACGTAATATTACACCCAAGACACGTCAAGTGTTAATACGATCTAAGCCCTGAATTACACGTTTATTTTTTCCGTTCCTCAGAGTGACAGCTACAGCTATAGCTTTTCAGGGATCAAAACGCTCGCAGCGATCGCCCGACCAACCGTTCTCTGAATCACACGGTCATTCTGCCGTCCTTTTCGCATCTCTTAGTCTGTCACTGTCCGCATTTTCAACTACCATTCCATTAAAAACCAAACGCGGCTTTCCTGTCGCTGTTAGAATGCGTGCGTTTCGATTGATTGAAAGACGGCGCCAGCGGTGGTTTCAGCGACAGAAGAAAGGACGTGATGAGTGATTGAAAATGGGATGGAACTTAATAGAAATCGCGGAAAACGATTGCGTAAAATAATAATTTTTCCGCCAACACTGGAGCTGTCGCTCGAAGGGGAAGGAAAAAATTACCTTCTCATGATTCATGCATAGGTATATCTACATGTACATACTATCCCGAAAACCGTCTAAATTGGTGTGTGGTATGGGGTGTTAGAACCCAACCCATGCATAAAATATGTTTCGGCAGGAGAGGGACGGGCGGAAAAATTGCGGGGGGGGGGGGGGGAATGAAAAAAGGGGGGATACATTTAAGGGGGGTCCTACTGAAATCCTGTCAACCAAACTGTTAGGGGAACCCCATATCTCTTCACTCTACCGCTCGTTACGACTTTCGTCTCATTCCATATCAAAGACTCTTTAAATTCAGTAATATTTTAAAAGTAAAAAGTATAAAATTTTGGAGTTTGTATTGAGCTGAGTTTTCGTGATCTATCATGGGCGTACCCAGCGAGGGGCAGGGGGGGAGCTGCCCCCCTAGAAGCAAAAAATCGCAAAAGTGTTTAAGCAAAATCAATACTGAATTGAAACGAAAGCATTCAACAAATTTTCTTTGAACCCACTAAAAATGATATTTATCACTATAAGATACGTAACTAAAATAAAACTATTTTCCGAGGAAATAATAAACTAATGTCACAACTTGGTTTGCCCCCTCCTAGACCATGGCCTGCCCCCACACCCCCCTAGTTGTGATCCTGGGTACGCCCTTGTGATCTATCCTCATGTATTTTATTCCGTCCAGATCTAACGCCATCCAAAACTAAAAAAAACCGTGCAAGGAAACCCAGGGAGACGCGGCTAGAGGCAACGAAAGAGCCGCCGAACACCAATTTCCTGTAGTAGCCCCGCTGTCTGGCCTGTCAGTCAACTTTCGCCCCTGTCCACCGCCCCCAACCGCTCTTTCTTTCCTATTCCTCTTCCCCCAGCTTATCGTGTGGCCGATGCTTTCCGTCTTCCTTTCCCTCTTAAGTCCGAAACACCGGCAAGTCAAACGCCTCCCGTTGCCTCAATCGGCGGGCGAGGGGACGGGTGAGGGGGTTGATATGGATGCACCCCATGCTGTGGCCAACGGAAAGGGAAGAAAAATAAAGGAGTCTTTGACGGAACACATGAAACTATGGGAAGAGGGAAAACAAGAGCGAGGAGAAAGCGAATACGAACTTCTGGTGACTGCGTTCTCCGAATATTTGGGCTTACCTCACTCCTTTTAAAGTGAGATCGTTATCAAATGCTTATTTCCGTAATGAATAACTCACACACAATCATTCGACTAAATGGTTGGTTTGAATAGGTGAGGGTTGAGCTCACCTTAGACTAAGCCAAATTAGCTTGTAATATGCTTCTAGCGTGTGGGACCCTTATGAAGTAGGGAAGACAACAGATTCAATAGAGTGTAGCGCAGGGCGGTCAGATTCGTGATGAGTTGTTATGACAAAAGTGTAGCGTTTCCAATATGCTAGTCGAGTTAGGATGGGAATCTTTACGGTAGCGTAAATCGAAGAATATGCTAAATTTACTCGGTACATTCGGAGAAGATTATTTCTCAGACGACATGAAACATATCATTCGTTCACCGTCGTACTACGGTAGACGTGATCATAAGTTGAAAATAGACGAAATAGGCTGCAGAACAGAGAGATTTACAATGTAGCAAAGGTGTCTCGATGCAAGGTCGACTCATTGAATGTTTTTTTTATTTTTTCCAATGTTCTCATATCTATTCGGATATTGCATACAGATTTGCTGTAGAAATTTCTAAAAATTTTTGTCTTTTCATGACTGTGTATTTGTTACTATGCGTGATACTTTACGACCTTATAGTGTGCATGGGGCAATTCTCCTTAAACTCAGCACTATTTTCTATCAGCTTCTTCTGCTCGTGGATTTTGGTGATTTATCACCCCCTGCCAAACACCCAAGTGGTGGCAGGCAGGCTATAATGTAGATGATGAAGTGCAATGCTGTATATTCAGGGCAGGGGACCAGTACTTGGAGGACCGTGATTAAGGATGTCCGAAGGATTTACCCGGGATTTAAACCTGGAGCCTTGCAAAAAGTGGCTTACTGGACATATCCCCCGAATAATGAATTTATACAATGAATTGGGGATAATCCATATTTCGCTACAGCTAAGAACGAAAATTGAGAAGAAGTGAGATTAAAAAAACTGTGAAATTCTATTGCATGAGTTAAAAAAATAACATTACACAGAGAATTAAAATGCAAAACCCAAGAAACTGGGGATGAATTAACTTCATATACAGCCAATGTCACACAGTAACCTTTCACTGTGAGTAATTGGTATAGAGCTACGATATTTTTGACGTTTGAAATAAAGTTATTCACTCCCGATATTACATAATATGTATCGAAAATTGTCATTAGAGTTTGAATATATTTTTCATTCCATTTCATTTTGCGTGGTATTTGTCCTTGTTATGGACAGTATTTGTTCCTCAGAGTCAGTGTAAAATCCTTTTAAACAGCTTAGTTGAATTCAGCCGTTCTTATTAAATTTTAACTAATCATAAAGGTGATATGTCATTTGTGTGCTTAATTACTACGTCAAATGAATGATAAAGCTGCTGTTCTCCAAGAATCAACGTCATAAAAACCAGAAAAAAATATTCTCCTCCATCTATCCTCCATTAATCCTCCTACCGGGAAGTACGTTATAGGGTAGTTTCCAATATATCAAAGAAAACGAAAGGCATTGATTGCGATTCGTTATCCACCATTAGTGTATTCATAATATACAAATTATTCGGTTTTAGAAATCTCAGTTTAGACGAATGGTAATGATCATTTTTAACCGCATTTGAAAAATACCAGATTGGCGCCCATGCGATGCCTTTCCACGTGACGTCACAGGGACCTAGTTTCTACACGAGAGGATAGGAGTTTTAATCGTCTGAGATTACCAATGCATGCATAAAGCAAAGACCTCAGGGAAACATGTCTTAATAATCACCTATTAAAACTGCCTAAGGTCGGAAAGTTTCCTACGTTTGATAAGGTATTAATAATCCTTATTTAAGCCAAGCGCTACCTGCTAACAGGGTACTCTGCTACCTGCTAGCATCCTGCGTCGTATCAGCGCTCAAAGCCTCGCCCTAAGGTCACCTCACACGACGGTAGCGGGAAACAGAATGACGTCACACGGGGTTTTCCCAGCAGTCATGCTTAGCCGTAGCGTTTTCGCGCTTGAAAGTGTTCACTTCTCATTTGATCGCGAAAAATAGATATCATCATTTAAAAATCTAAAAGTGTGAAATTACTCCAGGAGTAATAATCTTTCGATTTAGGCAATAAAAAAACAATAGGAAACCACCATATTGTATGACGGAAAAAGTCAAACTTTGCGAATTACACTAGGTAAGGAAATTGATTACGACCCGGGTTTATAACATGTTATGTTATCATCATACGTGAAGCATCCATTTCCACAATGGAAATATTTCAAAAAATAAACCCTTTAACCGTTCATTTTGATGTATTTGTATGCAAGTATGGAAAAACAATGAAGGAAATAAATGAGGAATGAGACAATGAACGAGATGGCAGGAGTGATTGAGGAGGGCGCATTGGATTGGTGATATTTTAAGAAGGGACGAGGAGTATGTGGGGAAGAGAATTCGAAATGTGCAGGGAGTATGGAGGAGAACTAGAGAATGGCCAAAGAGGAAGGAAATGGAGGGACTGTGTCGAAAATGATTTGAGGGAGAAGGGTTTGCGATGCCCAGATTGAGTGACTCGGAGGCGATAAATAAGGAACTGTGACCCCGAATGGGATTAGCTGTGGAGAAAGAAGAAAAATGGACAAAAATATGCATGATGGAAATAAAAAGTGTCCATACAAGTTCATAGTCATTTTCTCCGCAACATTCATTGCAATTCATTCCGAATGCACTTACGATTCACCGACCAAATACAATGAATGCTCCAAATATTATGTGGGCTGCTGAACTTCATAATAAATTTGGAAAGCTTAAGTTTCCAGCTACTGAGGAAATCTAACGTTTGCTTCGCTAAGCCGGTGCTTTTATTAATTTATCTATCGTCATTCCCGACATGACGAAGAACTCGGCAAACTTTCGGCACCTGGGTCCCATCGGCATTTTTCGGCATCGAGGCGGGATTCAACACAGCCCGAAAACCCCTTCACATATATCGCCAGGCCACCCTCTTCCGCACGAGTTTCAAAATATCCTTTCACACCGTTATCGCGGCCTCACAAAAACCCTCCAAAACTTTCGCGCATTATCGCACGAGGACTGAAAGAGAAGGAAGACGGAATGGGGAGGAAGAGGGTAGAGAGAATAGAAACGGCGGAAATGAGTAGATGGGAGGGTGTGGGGTGGGGGACGAGAAGAGGGTGGGGGACAGCAGTGGAATGGGAGGCTATGGCGATTGCTATGACGAGAGGATGGGCGGCTAGGCCTGGCAGACACAGCAAATAGGGTGGTTTCCTTTTATTTTTTTATTGCCTAAATCGAAAGATTATTACTCCTGGAGTGCGCATTTCACGGTTTTAGATTTTTAAATGACGATATCTATTTTTCGCGATTAAATGAATAGTGAACATTTTCCAGCGCGCGAAAACGCGACGGCTAAGTATGAATGCCGGGAAAACTCCCGTGCGATGTCGTTCTGGTTACCGCTGCCGCAAGTGAGGTGACCTTGGGGCGAGGCTCTGAGCGCTGATACGACGCAGGATGCTAGCAGGTAGCAGAGTACCATGCTAGCTGGTAGCGCTTGGCTTAAATAAGGATTATTATTACCCTATCAATGAAAGAAAATTTTCCGACCTTAGCCAGTTTTAATAGGTGATTATTAAGACATGTCTCCCTGAGCTCTGTGCCTCATGCATGCATTGGTAACCTCAGACGATGTAAAACTCCTATCTACTCGTATAGAAACTAGGTCCCAGTGACGTCACGTGGAGTGGAATCACATGGGCGCCAATCCGGCCTTTTTCAAATGAGGATAAAATTGGCCATTGCCATTCGTCTAAACCGGTATTTCTAAAACCAAATAATTTGTATATTATGAATACACTAATGGTGGGTAAGGAATCGCAATCAATGCCTTTCGTTTTCTTTGATGGAGGAAACAATGTTTTATTATTATTTTTTCGTATCCTTAATAATTAATTCACATCAGTGAATTTAATAAATAAATCGCAAAATTTCAATACATTTCTAATAGATGCATATAATGCTTCCATTATCTATTATGCATATTGCATCAGGAATTCGGTTCCGAGTTCTGACCAGTGGCGATAAGTGGTTGTGCAGAGCTATGTAACGGCCGGAAGCAAAAATCGAATTACCGCAGAAGATAAAAATACCACGATTAAATATACAATTTATTTATACCCTAACTATTAAATACCTATTCTCATACGCTAAGATAGGTGTTAATCATGAAAATTTCAAGGTGTATGCAGTTGGAGATGGGTTCATCTTAGGCAAACTTGTGAATGTATGTACTTACACTGAAATGTCTCATTGGAAACGGCTTGAATTTGTATTTGTTTGCAAGCTACGGTAACAGGTAGAATACCCCGAGCTGATTCATCAAAAATATACCATCTACTCTATCCCACGCAGTCCTCGATCTCTCAGTATTTACTCGAGAACCTATCGATAAGCAGGCAGTTATAAATCCACATCAACATAATACCATGGGAGCCACCACTAGGGTTGTACGGCGGGGGGTGGTAAATTTAAATCTCGTAATAAGAACATCACGTGTGCATTTCATCACCATGAAAAAATTGAATAACGAAAATAACGCAAACATAATAATGCAAGTGGTGTGAGACTATGCTGGATGAACTCGGAAGGTTCAAACGGCATGCATGCTCTGGACGTGATGAACACTCACGATACATGCAATCGAAAAAGACACCAATCGTGAGCGAAAGCCTCAGCGAAAGAAAGGGTCACGAGGACGACGAAGAGGAAGGGGAGGGGAGTTGGAGAGAGCAGAGTGAATGTAGACGTGAGACAAAGGCAGCCGGGGAAGTTGTCAACGTAACCTTTGGAGCACTCCCGTGGAGGGTTGCCCAGAGAAGGGACCCACGAGGAGGGAGAGAAAAAAAAGAGACGTTCATTGAGATGATTGGTGGGTGCGGGGGAGAGAAAAAAAATGGTGGAGAGGACATCCGGGAGCGTGAGGGAGTGGAAACTACACCCCGTGGCAGTGGGACGTCGGAAACAGCTGGGTGGTTAGGAGAGAAGGAGTCTTTTGAAGAAGTAGAAGAATGGAAGGGAGGGGGAGATGATAAAGCTAAGAGCAGAGGAGGAAGGAAGAGGGAGAATGGATGAGGTGGTGGATGAGGGAGAGCGGAAGGAAAGGAAGAGAAAGGGGACGAAGTTGAAGAGAGACAAAGGACTGATGGATGGATGGGACGAGGGAAAGAGGAGAGAAGAGGGATGGGGAGGGAGGGTGGGTGGGTGGGGAAGCTCTCCCTGGACACGGGTGGAAAGGGGGCGCACGTGCCCCCGTGGTTTCACGCCTCTTACCCCCTACCAACCATCAGTGGCGGCTTGCTCATAAGGACTCTCGGTCGCCGCCCCTCCCAAAGATTTGAAAAAGGAAAATAAATTAAATACCCATTCAATTATAATTATACATATAATTAACCAAAGTATTTTTTCAATCGCATGCATCGAAAATGTAGGAAAAACACGCAAAAATAGCGCGAGAAGTTCGCATTCGTAGCCGCGGGGCGCTGGCCAGAACGTCCAAACCCATCACCATGCAGTTATATGGAGAGTTGTAGTGGTGGGGGCTGCTGGTGCTATGACGCGTCTCGAAGATTGTGCCTTATGGAAGTCTTGGGACGCCGCCCGAGCATGCATGCGCAGAGCGAAGTATCTAGTGAGTTGGTATCGCCGCACCGGTATAATCTTGGTGTTGCAGTGTTGCAGAATACCTTGTTTTGGTGACCAGTTGACTTATTATGTTTAAATTGTTTTAATATATATAGGTCTAGTTGTAGTTGAATTAATCGAGTTAGTGATTGCTAGCGTTTTGGTGTTAGTGATTGTTTTGTGTATTAGTGGTCTCTAGATTTCCTAAAAAATCACTGAAATACACAAAATATTTAAATATTTTGACCCCCCTGTGGAGTGTGCCCTTCCCAGCATTTGACTCACGAGCCGCCACTGCCAACCACCCCCTCGCGACAACGAACCATCCCCTGCATTCCTCATTGGACTTATTTTTGAAGAATAATAATCTAGTGTGAAGTCTCCTCGGAATCGCCACGGGATCAGGAATTGCATAACTGCCAACGTTTCGATGCCCGACTGAGCCATCATCCTCAGGCCTGTGAGTGACTCGGACATCGAAACGGCGGCAACAATGCAGTTCCTGACCCGGTGGCAATCTCGTGAACTCTTCACGCAGTCAATTCGCGGGGAGTTACTAAATCTTTCTTCGTGTTTTCAATGGTTAGACAAGTTCCTATGTAGCATACCTCTTATCGCGAAGAAAGCGTTCGGGCGCCCCAAGCAGATTATCTTCGCGATAAGAGGTATGCTGTATAGGAACTTACGGCACAACTCGTCAAACCATTGGAAAACACGAAGAAATATTTAGTGCCGGAAACGGAAAATTAAGAGTACATTTCAGTTATTAACACCATTACAATCGGAAATTTAAAAAAAAATGGCTTGCAAATTGGAGAACGATCACTGCATTAAAATCATGTGAAAAATAGTTATGAACACTCAAAAGATTATGAAAGCCATACGGGGGCAGACTTGAAAACAATGGCAGTATTCCGCATCTTGCGATATTACAGATAATTGTCAGAGCCATTTCGAGCATCATGTAACTTTATCCGGCGCTACTACTTCGGGTGTCTAAAGATAATTATCCCCGCTGATCTAATTTAGTCTTAGAGAAAACGTTTCAGCCGAACGTTTAGGGCAGGCGCTTAAAACCTCAAGGCAATTCGCGGAAGGTGCTAATTCGAGCGAACGCGCTCAGCGTGGGGTCGAGCAGATACAGCAGGCGAATGGGGCCCTTCGGAGAATGAGTGGGAATGGGGGATGAATGGTGGAAGGAGGGGGTGTGAGGATGGGTGGAGCGCGCTTTATTAATAGGACAGGGGAGAGGGGTGTGCAAAGGGAGAAAGAACAAGCTGTCGCACGGAGCATTAGTGTGTGGACGGGGGACATTATGAAAGGAGGCGATGAGGACGACAGAAGGAATAGGGAACCTGAATGAGACGATTGGGAGGCGCAGAGTTTCGATCCTGGGAGAGGGAACATTGGTACTATGAGGATGATCGATATTTCGATATTCGTCTACTGCTAAATGTCGATACGTTGAATTCGACTTTTCGATATGCCGAATGTGAGGTTAGAGGTGCGATATGTCGAAACGTCTAATGCCACAATCAATACGTTCATTGAGCACAGATGAAAAAGTTAACTTCATCAGATTCAACTTTCCTCACTACGACGCATTGGCGTAACTATGGGGGGGATGAGGGGAGAGATTCTCAATGCCTCAGGGAAACAAAAAAAAATTAAAACTATTGTCTAGTTTTTACATTTAATACTTAATTGCACCAACTTTAATTTAAACTCTTTGTGCCAAATTGATGTAAAATATAAATAATTTTTCTAGGCATGTCATTTTTTTTTTAAATTTGCCGAACCCCGGGATTTTCTCGTCTAACCATTGGAAAACACGAAGAAAGATTTAGTGCCGGAAACGGAAAATTAAGAGTACATTTCAGTTATTAACACCATTACAATCGGAAATGAAAAAAAATGGCTTGCAAATTGGAGAACGATCACTGCATTAAAATCATGTGAAAAATGGGGGGGGGGGTCGCCACCCCAGACCATCCCATCCCTCCCCAAAGCATATTCCTAATTGCGCCACCGCTATGACGGATAACACAGGCCAACAATGAAAAAACGTTTTTACTGAAAATACCTCATTCTTATGTTTTTAAAGCTGCTGAATCCAAATGTGATGGTTTTAAAGTTGTATCACCCACCATTCATTCACATTTTACAGTTAAATTTATGAAATCAAGCAATAGTTTTAGAATTCAACAGCTTTTTTATTGTTATAATAAAATTGAAAAAGTAGGTCTAATGAAGGAAGATAATGGGGGATTACTGTTGGTACTTCACCGAGAAGTTCAGCAAGCGATTAATCGCAGAAAAAGCTACACATGAAGCTTCAAGGAAAAAAGGGAAAGAAAATGTAGACCAATTCCAGTTGACAAGTGAACCCTGTTATATCACGCTGTAGTAAATACAAACAATTTTATCACGATGTAGTGAACAGTATATACAAACAATTTTATGATGTAACACAGTGTTTCATTGATTTCCCTGTATACCGTATAGGGGTAATAGACTAAATATGAAATACATATTGCTTGGAAACTATGGGTGATACAAAAAAAACTAAGGCCAGGTTTGGATTCGGCACATCAAAATCTATAAAGATAAGCTATTAAAATAAAAAAAGTTTTCAAACAAATTTTTTTTGGCCTGTGTAATAGGGACTTTCGCTTTGACCTCGCGGAGCAATTAAATTTATCAAGTCGATCTTCTTCTTCTTCTTCCTTCCAGGATTAGGCTACTAAGCCTGTTCCGGCTCCACATCACCATCTTTTCCTTGGTCTGCCTATACTTCTCTTGCCAAATGGTTGATATTCCATTGCTTGCTTTGGAATTCTTTCATTTGGCATTCGAAGTAAATGTTCTTTCCATCTATGTTTGTATTCTTTTAATTTGTCAGTGACTGCTTGGACACCCAGTTCATCTCTTATTTGAGTGTTTCTTATTTTATCCAATATTGTGCAACCTTTAACTGATCTTAAAAATTTCATTTCAGACGATTCTATCTGCCTTAATTCCTTCTTTTTTGTTACCCAACATTCTGATCCGTAGAGTACAGTAGGGACTGCCATCACTTTGTAAAATTTTATTTGTGTTTCTTTTCTTGTTTTGTTCTTTAGAGTTCTTCTGATAGTGCCACATATTCTCTGGAAAGTGTTCACCTTATTTATAATATCTTCTTCCTCGTCATATGTTATGTCGCATCCTAAGTACTGGAAGTGCGACACTTGCTCCAGGACTTGATCCTCAATAACAATTTTTGTTCTTATCGGGTTGCTTCCTAAAAATGCCATAGTCTTTGTTTTGTTTTTTGAAATTCTCAGGTTGTATAGCTTGCTCAACTCGTGTAGTCTGTGTACTGCCATCTGGAGTTTGTCCTCTTTATCTTGTGTTATAACCTGATCGTCAGCGAACAGCATCGTATTTAAGTATTGAGATGGTCCTATTTCTATGCCTGGTGATACATTATTCTCTTTCCACATTCTTAGAACGTCATCTATGTATAGATTAAACAAGGTTGGGGATAGGCTGCAACCCTGTCTAACTCCTCGGTTAATGATCTCGGTTAGTCTTGGGTGATCTGTTTCCCTGTGTCAATTACAATTCTGGTGTCTCTGTATAGACTCTGGGAAGCTTTTATCAGATGTCTAGGAAACCCTCTTTTCTGCATAACTGACCATAACATTTCTCTATTTACACGATCGAATGCTTTTTCAAAATCTATGAATGCCAGATGCGTTTCCAGATTGAACTCTCTTCGTTTTTGAATTATTTGTTTTAAAGTAAAAACATCGTCGATGCAAGATCTTCCCTTCCTAAATCCAGCCTGTTCTTCTAATAAAATGGTATCAGAGATAGCTTGTAGTCTAGTATTTATTATTCTACTGTAAATTTTGTATGCAGTATTTAGTAGGCTTATACCTCTGTAATTCTCTGGATTATTTCTTTTTCCTTTTTTAAACAATGAAACAACCTTCGCCACATTCCAATCCTTTGGGATTTCAAGCTTTTTCCAACACATGTTGTATAGATGGAGGATTCTTATTTGTAGGGATGTACCTCCATATTTTATCAGCTCTGATTCAATTCCATCTATGCCAGCAGCTTTCCTATTTTTTGTCTTATTCAGAGCATACTCTAGTTCTTTCAAGTCAATAGGGTCTACTCCTATTGTTTCCTCTGGAGTGTTGATCGTATCATCTAATGTTGGATCATACCATAATCTCCTATAGTGTTCTATCCATTCTTCCTTCGGTATAACATTTAGTTGGGCAGTATCTTTCTCTGATTTGTTAAGTTGTTTCATCAGTTTATATGCTATTTCTTGCCTACCATGAATATCATCCTCTACTCCACTTATAAATCTATCCCATGATATCATATGTGCATTCCTTATTATTGCTTTCGTGCGGTTTCTGACCCTGTGATATTTTTCTTTCGTTTTCTCTGTTTTTCTCTGTAGGTATTCTCTGTATGCTTTGTTTTTATTTTCTCTTCGCTCCAGATTTTTAAACCTCTTTTCCGTTTCTTTTTATTTCTGGTGCCCAAAACTTCATTAGCTATTTGTAAAATAGCTTTCTTAAGATTTTCCCATTCCTTATTGATGTCATGTTCTGGTTTTATCTGTTCGAGCAGTTGTGTAATCCTGTGTTGGTACAGTTTTCGAATACTACTCTCTTTCAAAAGGTATGTTTTGAAGATTTTCTTTACTTGACATTGTTTCTTTTCCGTATTATGCTTTTTCCACCTTGCCCATAGTTGTATTTTTGCCTTAACAAGGAAATGATCGGTGCATATATTTGCTCCTCTATATACATGTGTATCAGTTATCCTCGAGGCTAATTTTCGGTTAACAATTATGTAATCAATTAGGGATCGGTGACCCCTGGCTGACCAGGTGAATTTATTGATATCTTTTTTCTTGAAAAATGTGTTTGTTACTTTTAATTCGTTGAAAGTTATAAATTCTCTTAATTTACTTCCATTTTGGTTCAGATGGTCTTCTCCATGTACTCCAATCAATTGTGGAATTGACTCTTTCCCAATTCTAGCGTTAAGATCACCAGCTATTATAAAGTAGTCCCTGTTATTTAACTTCCCTATTTCTTTTTGCAGTTGCTCATAGAAAATCTCCGTTTCTTCCTTTTTCCCATCTTCAGGTGCATATGTTCCAAGTATTGTTAAATAACCCCTATCAAATTTGAGTCGCACCGTTATTATTCTTTCGTTTATGAAAGTGTATTCCCTGATATTATTTTTCCATTTTTTGTCTATTAAAACACTCACTCCACAACGTGCTCTTTTATTCTGATCAACTCCACTGTATATCATGACGTAATCTTCCAAGTCTTTTGTCCCTTTGAGTTTCTTCTTTGTTTCAGTGATGACCGCCATATTCACTTGGTATTCTTTAAGGGTGTTGTTAAGTTCTAACTCGTGATTGCCTAAGCCTTGTACATTCCATGTGGCTATGTTTAATATATCCGTTATACCCGAATTCATGTCCTTACTTTTGCCTAGTCGTCGTCTGTTGAATCCTAACCTATTCCGAGGCTCTCTGTGAAGCTTATGAGTTAAAGAAGGTTTTACATGGGCAGGTTACCGGCCTGTCGCACAACCCCCAACCTGGAGGACCAGTGGGCTACACTTACAATTAGTCAGTCCCCTACCCTTCGACCTGTCTGGCTTGGGTGGCCCGACCAGGAGCATATGCTCCCGCCAGCATAGCTCTCCGGGTCATTGGGGCACTCAAACCTCTCCACCACGATAAGGTGGTAGCCCTGGGAGAGGTATCAAGTCGATAATGAATGATATTTTGGACGGAAATGTTCTCAGACAACCAAGTTTCCCGCGAACGCATCAAAACAAAAACATTTGTCGACCACTATATTTCGACACGCCGACTGCGATGTTCCTATTTGGTCACTTCAACCGCTTCCTTCTCTATCGGAAATAGTTTCCACAGTGCAGTGATTACGCAATTCGTGTCTCTTGCATTTAAAAATAGACGGCAGCAGATTTAAGAGTCCAAGAGTGGTTGTTTGCCCATGGTTATTCATACTGTTCTCTCTAGATTGTCTCTCAATATACCCTATAATAGGCGCTATCGTGGTTGCATCATTCACATGAAAGCAATGGATGTCGAGCAGAAGAAGCATGAATATACGATGCATAGAAAGTTTTATTCCTTGAAACTTTACTTCACGTCAGCATTCGCTTGAGAAGTTATGAATACACACTAGGATTGAGTAAAAATGCACTACATACGCTATCACGGAATCCCAAATGAATATGGTTTGAGCACATGGTTACAGAAGCACACTAAGTTTGAAATTCACTGATCGAGGTAATCGATTATGTTGGCCTCCGTACAATAAAACTTTACTTGAAATAATGATGCAACCGCCCCTAATCAAACTCTAAAAGGATAGGTAGGGATTATAGGTATTCTGAAGAGAAAAATTATCAGTCTCTACTAGGACCAAATTTTGAACAGAATTCAGAAGAGATTTTTCCACCAAAGCCCTCATTTCATCAATATGAAAAAAAGTCAAAAATTATAGTAAAGATTTTAAGTAATGCATTAATATACTATTTCTGTATTCACAGTCTTCAACAAAATAAAAATAATGTTTTGAAACATTTTAAATTTTAAAATATAATAACATTTCAAAAAATTTAATGCACCCTGATATTTTTTGCCATAAACCACTGTAGGAAAGCATCAAGAAGTGAAGGAGTGAAAGAAAAAAATAGCAAAACCTAAAAAGAAATAAATTCTAAGAGACGAATAGATAAGATCTAATCACGAAAGATAGCACATGAATCACAGCGCAAAGACAAATTTTCTCCACGATTACCTTATTCTCATAATTCATTACAGGATGTGACATTAACATTGCCATTATTCATTGCATCATTCAAAATATTATTGTTTTGAGAAAACCATAGGACGCACTAACCTGGAAGAATAGAGTCACTGAGTAAATAAGGAGTGGAATCTTATATTCGTCACAATAACTATAATAGTCACATATATAGTCACAACTATTATAGTCACAATTGTCCAGGCGTTGCTTAGGATAGGGTACAATAGCCATCGATAAGAATCCAATAATTCCACGAATGATTTATCCTCTGTAGATTGCATCCTTTTCTAATACGTTAAGAGCTTGGCATCAGCTTGTATTTTTAATTGCGGACGTTGAATCCGATGGGGGTGATGCTATTGTTTCTTCTATGTTATATACTTTCAGCTTTAATTTACATATCAATTGAAATCACAGCCTTTGGTATTAAAAATGATGAGATATTTTGGTGCAGGTTTTACTTTTAATGGCCACTTCTTTCTTCTATTATTATTTATAACATTAAAAATGTCCGCGTGTGGAAATACTACCAATTTACAGCGGCCCAATAAAAACTATAAAACAAATCAATAAAATATAAGAAAGAGATTAGGAATAAACGGTAAGAAGATGTATGGGAAATGACGTCAGTGATTGTCAGAGGGGGTGAATTATAGCTAAGTTAGTGAAAACGTTCGGGAATGGCGAGAAGTGATGAACGTTCGGAGGAAGGGAATGAAGAAGTGAGGGGAGGGGGAAAAGTGAGCGTTGAATGCTTGATAATTTGGGGGAGAATGGGGATTTAATAATGAGTAATATGAAATGAGTGAGCGTAGGGCGGGAGAGAATTTTAGAAAAGAAAGGAGTTCAGGACAGTCCGTGATAAAGTTGAGGATGTTGTAGATTAATTTAAGGTCACTTTTTAGAAAGATTAGAAAAGGAAGCTTATGTACGGAGGGAGAAGTTAGAATGGTGTTAATCGGCACATCGCGCATATAAGGGACTCAGTATTTTACCACACTGGAATTGGAAAGTGGATTATAGGTTTAAAGGCAGCGAAAAGCATTAAATCCATATTCATGTTTTATGTTCTTGAGGCTTTGGTTGAAAGGATTAACAAACTTGCCTCGCCAAAATATTCGCTGCATCTATCAAGTTTCCTCTGTGCATAGGTACCTACATCACGGTAGCAATTTTAATTCATATTAATTAATTAATAGAGGCTATGCCGTGCCGATACCCCGAGGATGCTTTGGAAAGAAAAGTTAGACGCTGGTGGGTAAGTTCGTCAATCATTTCGACCAAGCCTTCAACACCTTTAAAAGTTGAAGTGTTTTTTGTCCAATGAATTATGTAGTTCCAGTCTTGTACACCTTTTTGAAATGCGACGGGATTCCGTATAATGTATGCAGGATGTTTCAGGAGGAATCTGAAATACCTCAGGAGGTGGTAGATGTGAAAATATTAAGCAACTTTTGACCATAAACATGGGGTCTTGCATAAAAATGTCTCTTCAAATGCTTAAAAATGTCTCCCCTACTTATGGAGCATTTGCAGATTCCTCTTGAAACCCCCTATTATACATTGCACTAAACTGCGTTAATATCGAATGCGTTGCTTTGGCAAAACTTGGACGTAGTATATACTCAGAGGAAGGGGATGGGATAGGATTGAGGAGGGGGTAAGCTGGCTTGAGGGGAATGCGGGAGCTTAGGGTGGAAACGGGGGATAAATGAGAGTCGCAGCGGGGGAGGAATTGGAAGGAGATGGGAGTGAAAGAGAGCGATAGGGGGGAGGGGAGGAAATGGGAGGGAGGGGTGGGCTGAGGACACGAGTAAGGGAGAGGGACAGGAAGAAGGGAAAGGGAGGAGAGGAGGAAATGGTGAAAAATAACAGTAATTTACAACAAATTGTCCGGGAACTCCAAATTCATCAAGTTTAACGTGTCGAAGGAAAGAGAAATTGGAGGCGCAGTTTAACGGATAACGGATAGATATTGCATTTTAGTGACAACCCATTGCTTAAAATACCCAATAAAACTGCTACTTCGCTCTAAGTGGGCTCTCAAATTCGCATTTCGAATACATTCGGCGCAGAAAGCTCAAAATTAATTGTGAATAGTAATAATAACAAAAGTACACGCAAAAAAAGAGACATTATTAAAAAAAGTTATCTTCAGCGGCACGGAAAACATCATCTAAATACCTCATTATATCATCACCTGTCCTGAAAGAAAACAATAAAATACAGATATATTTTTCCGAATGGATAGGTAGTATAACAATACGCTATCCCATGGAACACTCACTAATGAATGTCGAATCGAACTCATGTAGAGAGATATCCCAAAGCGTGCACACATAATTTTGTACTCGAGCACAAGTTAGCGGCTGTTGTGCAAAACACCTCCCGCCAATAGGGTCGTTCCATTCATCAGAGAAAACGAAAGGCATTGATAGCGATTAGTTACCCACCATTAATGTATTCATAATATACAAATTATTTGGTTTTTGAAATCCCAGTTTAGAAGAATGGCAATGGTAAATTTTAACCGCATTTGAAAAAGGCCAGATTGGCGCCCATGCGATGCCACTCCACATGACGCCACAGGGACCAAGTTTCTATACGAGTATATAGCAGTTTTACATTGTCTGAGATTACCAATGCATGCATGAGGCACAGAACTCAGGGAAACATCTCCTAATAATCACCTATTAAAATTACCTAAGTTCGGAAACTTTCCTTCATTCGATAGGGTAATAATAATACTTATTTAAGCCAAGCGTACCTGCTAGCAGCCTGCGCTCAAAGCCTCGCCCCATGGTCACCTCACACGACGGCAGTGGGAACCAGAATGACGTCACACGGGCTTTTCCCAGCATTTAGCCATTAGCCGTCGCGTTTTCGCGCAAAATGAATGAAAATTTTCACTTTTAATTTAATCGCGAAAATAGATATCGTCATTTAAAAATTTAAGAGCGTGAAATGCGTACTCCAGGAGTAATAATCTTTCGATTTAGGCAATAAAAAATAATAGGAAACCACCCTATTGCCTGTAGAGATGGCTGGAGAAGAATAAGGGGAATTTCCGGAATGGAAATGCAGATTTCAAGGATTCTGGAAGGGATCTCTTAAAAAATTTATACCGCTCTCGGAATGGCTGAGAATGGCTCCTCATGACTAGTCAAGAGTGTTCATTTACTCGGAAGACGTATTTCCGGAGGACATTCCAAAGCATCGCCTAATCCATCCAATTCAATTCATCAGTGAGGGGATACGTTAAATGGTTTAGCCGATTGAACTTACATATATGAACCAAAATTACCCTCATGAGAGTAAATCGTCCCCAACCCACTGAAACTTAAAATTTGCACCATCCCATTGATAAAGAGAGAGATTCAATATACTGCAGGGCTGTATTCGTAGAATTCGATCCAATATCTAGATTAGGAAGTCAAATATTGAAACAAAAGTTACAAGGTGGCACTCTTCTTACATTTCACTGCTATATGCGATTTTTAATAGATAGAAATGATAATAATAATATTTATGACGGAAACCAGGCACATTCTATAAACTACGGAGCATATATCAAATGCTATATATTACTCTAGCTATACAACTGCTGGCAGAGGCTCAGAAAGTCGATGGATTCCATCCACTTTCTAAGGTGAATGATAAATGGGAAGGAATTACTCTATCCCATTCCATCGATGGAATGAACCATAGTAATTATTGCACTATTATAATTCATTTTCGGGTGTACGTCTGCGTGCTTAATATTTAACTCAACGTTTCGTTCCACTTACTGGGAACGTCGTCAGGAGAATGAAAATATAAACATCTATCGTACCGCTGGAAAAACTGGTCCATATGTTTATATTTAGATAGATATTTTGGTAGATGTTTATATTTTCATTCTCCTGACGACGTTCCCAGTAAGTGGAACGAAACGTTGAGTTAAATATTAAGCACGTAGACGTACACCCGAAAATGAATTATAATAGTGCATCTAATCGCAGCGAAAACCTTAAAACTAAAACATAGTAATTATTCTTGAATATGCTCCAGAGTAAAAATGGGACGTTGTTTCTTAAAATATTTCAATAATGTAGCTACGAAATTTGTTTTGCTTCCAAAATTCAGCATTTATTTATCAGAATATGCTAGATGAAAGCCAATCCTAGCAAAGTACGCAGGTATTAGGTTAAAAAATAATGCATAGCAAAATTTACGAAGATTTTTCTGAGAAAATAATTTGGTCATTTAAATTTCAAAATAAGCTCTTTTAATGTAAAAAAATAAGATATTCAATGGACAACAATTTTGAGTCAATCTTTCAATAAATTGGCCATAGAATGTGCCGATGGAATTGGATCACTATCGGTATTTAAAGGAGACTTGTTAATCAGACAGAGAACCTCCACATCTGCCCAAGTACCCAGCCTGTGGATTAACGAAGACAGCAAAAGGACTTCAATGACAGTGCAACAGGACAACAGTGCACGTCAATCGAGATTTACCACTAAATACATGATATGGATGTAAAATGATCACAATAGGGTAGTTTCCTTCATCAAAGAATAAGAAAGGCATTGATTACGATTCCTTACCCACCATTAGTGTATTCATAATATACTAATTATTTGGTTTTATAAATCACAGTTTAGACGAATGTAAATGGTCAATTTTATCCTCATTTGAAAAAGGCCAGATTGGCGTCCATGCGATGCCACTCCACGTGACGTCACGGGGACCTAGTTTCTATATGAGTAGATAGGAGTTTTACATCGTCTGAGGTTACCAATGCATGCATGAGGCACAGAGCTCAGGGAAACATGTCTAATAATCACTTATTAAAATTATCTAAGGTCGGAAAGTTTCCTTCGTTTGATAAGGTAGTAATAATCCATATTTAAGCCAAGCGCTACCAGCTAGGTACTCAGCTACCTGCTAGCATCCTGCGTCGTATCAGCGCTCAAAGCCTCGCCTCAAGGTCACCTCACAGGGCGGCAGCGGGAACCAGAAATACGTCACACGGACTTTTTCCCAGCATTCATACTTAGCCGTCGCGTTTTCGCGCGCTAGAAAATGTTCACTCTTCATTTTATCGCGAAAAATAGATATCGTCATTTAAAAATCTAAAAGCGTGAAATACGTACTCCAAAAGTAATAATATTTCGATTTAGGCAATTAAAAAAATTATAGGAAACCACCCCATTACGGAGCTTGCATTTATAGGCTTACACCATCCTAGACAATCCGCAGAACACAAAGATCTCTTTGCTAATAGCCTGCCGACTCATGCACCGCTCCTCAGGCAGACACACAGACAGGGACCGTTCTCTTGCCCACCCTAGACCCTCTCCTTTCCAGACGGAGCCACCCCCTGATAGGGAGGCGGGGAAGAGGGGGGTTTGGACCCCTGAACCCCTCGCCCCCCGATGGCAACGCCTGCAGCACGTCCCGTTCCCAATTCTTAGCGGGCCCTCACTCCACTGCCGCCCCTTTTGTTCAGGGAGTGGAAAAACATTCCTCCCGCCGCCCCACCTTGCACCGCTGCCGAAAACTCCCTCCCCGGCGGGAAAATATCCATCCCCGACTCGAGAGCACACCAGCCCCCAAATACCCACCCCCGTCCTTTGTGTACACCCTGAGGTGGAGAGTTGGATAGTGGCTAAGAGTTCCGGGTGGATTCGTTCGAAAGAACGAGTCAAGTGGGAAAAGGGTCTGCTGCAGGCAGCACAATCAGTATATCCACTCCACTCCAATTCCATACGGACGAATACGGGAGGAGTTTCAGAGAAGTAACTCTGAAGGAAAAATTGTGAAAAAACGCCCCGATACATCCGTTAAAAACAAATTACGAATTATCGTAACTGACGATAATTACGATAATTCGTAATTTGCCATTTAAATTTTACCACATTTATTAACATAACTTATAACCTTTGAAAAAAAGTACCGAGGAAAATATTTTGACCCACCTATGATACAGGAATTTAAAGAATCAGAAAAAGTGGAGAACTGAAAGATATTTACGTATAGCCGGATATAAATGCAACATAAAAATCAGACGTTAAAGATGGCTCGGCCACACATTATGAAGGGGTAATAACAGCAAGATAAAACAGGTTTGTAATGTTTGACCAAATGGTATACGAACTCTAGGAAGATCATGACTGCTTTGGAGAGACCAAGCACTGGAGGATGTTGGAAGGCTCGGAGCAGAAATGGAAATGATGGCAGAGACGGATGATGGAAGACAGAGGAGAGAGGAGGCGAGTCGTTGGTGAGGCCAAAACCATCTTGGGTTTCCATGGTAACAGGTGTAAGAGTAGGTAAGTCAGAAAAGATATTTTACTAAAGGCATTGTGGCGGTGAAGGTAGGTTTTCATGGAACACTCACCTCGAGTCTCCCGAACCCGAAATTAACTTCCTTATTTCAATTCCCTAAGAAAGCAGAGGGTGAAATGGGCGGAGAGGAAAAGGAACGACGAAGTGTTGGATATGGTTGGCGAGGAGAGGCAGCTTTTAGATGAGGTACGGAGGAGACAGAATGTATGGATGGAGCGAGTATCTTTATCTAGGGAAACGAAGGAGGGGAAGGAAAAGAATAGGATTTTTAGATAGATTGAAAGAGAGTAGGCCTTACTGTGAATTGAAGAAGGCAGTGCTGGAAGGAAAGGGAGGCTCCCAGATCACATCTTTATTACTCCATGGAAACCTACCTTAATCGGTAGAATACTGTAATAATAATAATTTCAATTCCCAGTTAGGCCTCTCCCCTTTCCTTCCATCTATAATTCCTATCATTTTACTCTCTTTTCCCCGCTCACCCAACATTCTACCCTCTCATACAGTTTACAACAGTCCCTCCTCACAAAGCACCAGCTCCATCCAAACGCTCTCACTGGATCGGAAAATCACCGCACTCAATTCAACCTTGATGCTCGGGCGGTGAATAATTTTTCCCCAGAACATTTATCGTCACACGCATGCCTACCCAATACAAATAGAAGATAAAAAGGAGAAACATGACGATGACACTTCGTTTACGTGGATAAAGAATAACGGGCGAGAACACATACAAAAATTTCATCTCGACCACGAAAGGAATCGAACCACGGACCTTTTGCTTTCCGGGCAGATTCTCAGACCACCAAGATGCCGAGATTAAGAGGCGTGGATAGCACCTTTACCAATCGGAAAATCTTATTAGTTATTGAATAATGAAGAACCTACTTTCTAAAATAGACTTCAGATGTTCACCAGATTATTCCTTCGCAGATTTTGAGCCTGATAAATTGGTTTCAAAAATATAATTAAAAAATGTTGATAATTTGTACACAGCTGATATTGAAAACGTGACGTCTGGATTAGGAACGGATCATTCGACTCGTTCATAGAAATGAAAGAAACCGAAATGAGCGAATACTACAAATGAACGAAACAAACCATCACTTGTCTTATAGGAGTGAGGGTGAGCGAGGAGAAGACGTGTACATAGTATGAGGAGGGTGGGGGGGAGGAGGGGAAGACGTTACCGTGGAAACCACACGCACGGCCCCATTGGCTAGAAGTCCCGATCACGTGGTCATCCCACCCCCACTTGCATAGGGAGCGGTGCGTGGTGGAGAAGGGGATAGTGGCTAATCTAGGCAAGTGGGAGGGTTGGACTATGCGAAAGGAGGGAGAACTGAAGTCTAGGCCCGTGAGGGACGCATATGCGAGTGCTGGTTGGCGTTGGGGGAGGATTTTGGATGGTTATTTTGGGGGGACCGGGTGTGCGAAGTAACAAGGAAGAGGGAAAAAAGATTTTCGGGAATATTTTATCCGAGGAAAAAGAGACTAATATCGCACGCGGCGGAAGAGGTACTGAAGATTATTAACGGACGAACGGAATCGTTCATATGGGGGAAAATCATTTTGATTTCAGGAAAGTCAACCGGTGATGCGGAATGCGTAATGAGGACCTTAGAATAGAGTATCCTGGATTATAATTAGGACGTGTATGCTTGCTTCGAGGAATTCGAAAAAGCATTCGGTTAACTGGACAAGTGGACAGTATAAATTTATTGGGCATTCCTAAGAAAATAGGAGTCGTTGAAGGGATAGGTTATCACTTATTCGTGATAATAGGGTGTTTTCCTATTCATCAAAGAAAACGAAAGGCATCGATTGCAATTCGTTACCCACCATTAGTGCATTCATAATATACAAATTATTTGGTTTTAGAAATCCCAGTTTAGACGAATGTAAATGGTCAATTTTAACCTCATTTGAAAGTGGCCAGATTGGCGCCCATGCGATGCCACTCCACGTGACGTCACAGGGACCTTGTTGCTATACGAGTAGATAGGAGTTATACATAGTCTGAGGTTACCAATGCATGCATGAGGCACAGAGTTCAGGGAAACATGTCTAATAATCACTTATTAAAATTATCTAAGGTCGGAAAGTTTCCTTCGTTTGATAAGGCAGTAATAATCCATATTTAAGCCAAGCGCTACCAGATAGCAGGGTACTCTGCTACCTGCTAGCATCCTGCATCGCAGCGGTGCACATATCCTCACGCCAAGGTCACCTCACATGGTGGCATCGGGAACCAGAATGACGTCACACGGGGTTTTCCCAGCATTCATACTTAGCCGTCGCGTTTTCGTGCGCTTGAAATTTTTCACTTTTCATTTAATCGCGAAAAATGGATATCTTCTTTTAAAAATCTAAAATCGTGAATTGCTTACTCCAGGAGTAATAATATTTCGATTTAGGAAATTAAGGAAAATAGGAAACCACCTTAATGTGAAGCTCAGACTGCACTAATGACGATTACCAACGGAGCTGCTTAGGCATTGGCCAATGTGTGACACAACTTTCCATTATCGCATTTGCTCTTTAGCGAGCATACTGAGGAAATAGTGTGGATGGCGTGGTAAGAGTTAGAGGCGGGAGTATAATTTTGAAAGAGAGCCTAAGGGCTTGATTTGTAAATGAGAGAGGTTTATCGATGATTTTGATTAGAGAAACGGCGAAATATTCCAGGTACTGATAAATGCGTTAAGTACGAAGAGTATTATGACGTGAAGATAAATCTCAAAAAGAACTAAGTTACGTAGCTTTGTAAAGCACCGCGGGTAAATGAATGTGACGGTAAAGATGGAATGAGGACACAAACTTGAGCAGGAGGGGCAGTTCAATTATTTGGGTGTCACAATGGAGGAAAACTCCATATCACACCAGGGAGAAAATTGCGTTAGCAAAAGAGGCGTTCATGAATAGGAAAGAACTGATGAGGGATTCACTGCGTAAGAGTTTAAATACAATGCAAGTGAAGAGACTAATACGGAGTGCAACGTTTTATGGGAACGTAACCACTAAGAAAGGAGGACGAGAAAAAACTGGATGGATACAGTACTAAGCGGGGAGGGTATGTGAAAAATGATCAATATCTACATCCATATAATACTTTGCGAGCCACCTAAATTATTGGAATAAGAAACCATTTTGCGGATAACGGTAGTGTCGCCATGCAACCTGAAGTTT
This sequence comes from Ischnura elegans, assembly GCF_921293095.1. NCBI lineage: Eukaryota > Metazoa > Arthropoda > Insecta > Odonata > Coenagrionidae > Ischnura > Ischnura elegans. Next base: position 108,512,697 of record NC_060253.1, on the reverse strand, counting down.
TGAGAAACAATGAAAACAAAATCATATTTGTATTTCAATTCATCCATTTTCTCCTTTCCTTGTGATTGAACAAGGTTTTTGTGATGAATCTTCCTTACAAAATCCGATAATGTGGACTACTTCTCGGTTTATCAGTGGATGCTATTTAAAGATGTTATTAAAGGGCAATATAGAATAGAATATAATAGAATTTTATTGTTCGAGGACTATTGTTCTATGGAACAGGATTACAATTTAACCTTTTTTAGTTTTGGTGCTGCAAATGGACAATATACCAATTATTTGAACTTCATACCTGCGCATTACATGCCAATAGAAACATTCGTAGATATTCATAAGGGAGTATACATATGTTAACATAGACAAAATTCCAATTACATGACAGTGAAAACATGCTTAGGTATTCATACAAGATTATACACAAGGGAAAAAAATACAAAGTATAAATTATGCATCTCTTCTGAAGTTTAATTCAAAAATTTAAGTTCTTGATAAGAAAAGAATGCTCTTTAGCCAATTCTAATTGTACTCCCCACGATGCCCCTTCGTTAGCCGATCGAAATAAACTCGATCGACAAAAAAACAATTCTTCAATGACATTTAATATATAGATAATCCTCCTTCGATCCAATTACACTGAAAACTCCAACTAGTGACCTCATCACGCTGCTCCAGTAACACGCACCGAACGCTGGTAGATATATGTACACTAGGATTGTGACGACTTGAAGTTGGAACATCTGCGTTTCGAAGTGCTAATTTCATAATGCATAAATAATTTATGGTATTGACTCACTTAACCTATACTTTTCGTTTAAAACAAAATTCAGTCCAATAATATGCACGGGAAGAATGCCATAAAAACAATCCAATTAAAAGTTGCTGGTGGTTTTCGGGTATTGCTGTGTAGAAAACATTTTAACTCGACGTTTCACTCCTCCTACTGGGAGCGTTATCAAGAGAATGTAAGGAATTTATACTCGTCCCGAGCTTATTTATGTTTTTTTCGCTACTCATTGTTGTTCCGGATTTGAATTTTAGCCGATAGCCGTTGGCCATTATATTGTGCTAGGAACCCTCTCCATATACGGCTGAGGTTATACCCATCCTCCCTATTAAAGTTATTAGGTCTTTTCGCAATCTCGATGGATTCACGTATAAGACGCGGATGGTATTCTTCCGTCTTCGCTAACACCCGTGTAGCGTCAAACATTATTCTATGCCCAGGGCTGGAGGCAAAATGTTCAGCAACAGCTGATGCGTCCCACTGATGTAATTTTAACGCCCTTTCGTGCTCCTTAAGCCTTTGGGAGATTGAACGCTTGCTCTGTCCCACGTAGCTTCTGCCGCAGCAGCAGGGAACCTCATACACTCCCATAGATTGAAGGGGAGGATGGCTATCCTTCGGTGAAGGTAGGATATTCTGAATCTTCTTCACGGTGCAGAAGCGAGTCTTAATGTTGCCTTTATGGAGGATTCTGGCGATTCTATCGGTGACCCCGGAGATGTATGGAATTTTAGCGTATGTAAGTGGCTTCTTCCCCTTGTGGCCGTCATCTTGAGGAGGGTGTTTTTCTTTCATTGCCCTTTTAATGAAAGAGACACTATAACCATTGCCTTTCAGTGCCCACATAAGGTGTTGCATTTCATCACTGATATGCTCAGCATCACACACGATTTTGGCTCGGTGGGTTAGCGTTTTAATGACGCAGGCCTTTTGTTGTGGGTGGTGATGCGATGATGAATTCAGATACCTGTCTGTGTGGGTCTTCTTTCTGTGCACTGAATGGCCTAGGCTTCCATCCATTTTTCTTTTAACCAGTACATCTAAGAAGGGAAGACAACCTCCTTCTTCGAGTTCTTTTGTGAATTTTATGTCTGGATGTACTGTATTTAGATGTATGTGGAATTCCTCAAGTTTTTCTTTTCCATGTGGCCAGATCACAAAGGTATCATCCACATATCTCAACCAGCATGATGGTTTCTTCTCGCTCGTCTCAAGTGCCTTCTTCTCGAAAAACTCCATATATAAATTGGCAATCACAGGTGAAAGTGGGGAACCCATTGCCGCACCACTTTTTTGTTCATATATTTGCCCGTTGTAAAGGAAGTAATTGTTTCTAAGGCAGAATTCTACCAAGTTTGGGTAGTCTCCTGGTAGTCCATCACCTGTAAGAGTTCTTAAAATTTCCACTGAATCGGGGACAGGAACTTTGGTGAACAGCGACGTGACATCAAAGCTGACTAAAATATCTCTTTCGGTCACTCGAAGGTCTTTCAGGATCTCTATAAAATGCGCCGAATTATTTATGAAGGAGTCTGTTCTACCGACGAAATCCTGGATGCCTCTTGAGAGATAACGGGCTAACTTATAGGTCGGCGAACCAATGGTATTTACAATAGGTCTCAAAGGTGTACCTTCCTTATGGATTTTTGGTAGACCATATAAGCGTGGAGCTCTGGATGCGGAGGGCATTAATTTCCAATGATTTTCCTCGGGAATTGAAGACCTCTTGATCAATTCTCTCACTTTGCGCTCGATTCTGGCTGTCGGGTCTTTATTTAGTCTCTCGTAAGTATCGTCATCCAAAAGGGAGAGAACTTTCTTGCCATATTCTTCCTTATCCATGATGACCGTTGCATTGCCTTTGTCAGCTGGAAGTACGAGGATGTTGTTATCACACTTTAATTCGTTCAAGTAACGTAGTTCAGCTGCTGGTAAATTTAATTTAGGCATTTTTGAACGTCGAAGCACTCGCACAATTTCATGTCTCATGCTGTCAGCCTTGTCTGGAGGAAGTAGACGTATTGCAGCCTCTGCTCCTGCAATGATGTCTTCCGCTGGTAGGTATTTAGGCGCAATTGCGAAGTTCAACCCTTTTGAAAGAACTGAGACTGTCTCTTGGGCCAAATTCTTCTTCGATAAATTATAAACCGCACTTGGTAGTTCAGTCTGCGGCTTCTCCTGCCTCAATGCGAAATTTTCAAATTTGCGCTTCTGCTTGAGAGTGGTATCTTTGAGAGTATGAGCGGATGAACTATTAGTAATTCTATCTACGATGTCCCAGTACTCACGATTCAATATCCCAGAAAGCTCCAAATGAAGGTGATATAATTCCTCCGCCACCACAAAAAGTGACATACGCGTAGCACGAACACGTTCACGTAGGAGAGCCAGGCTGGTTCGCTTGAGAATATTCTTGGCCTTTGGAGTTTTCAGGTGGTGTTTCACTCTCACACAAGTTGGAATTATTTCTGTATCCCGGCACCGTTGTAGGAAGGCAAGGGATGAGAGAAGTTTACTCTTCTTATTTCGAAGACATTCCAGTCTTCTTATCTTCTTATAAATGTCCTCCCCGTAGAGGATATTAATTTTCGTCTGAAGACTTTCACAGCTTCTTTTATCTATGTTGCTGGTGGTTTTCGGGTATTGCTGTGTAGAAAACATTTTAACTCGACGTTTCACTCCTCCTACTGGGAGCGTTATCAAGAGAATGTAAGGAATTTATACTCGTCCCGAGCTTATTTATGTTTTTTTCGCTACTCATTGTTGTTCCGGATTTGAATTTTAGCCGATAGCCGTTGGCCATTATATTGTGCTAGGAACCCTCTCCATATACGGCTGAGGTTATACCCATCCTCCCTATTAAAGTTATTAGGTCTTTTCGCAATCTCGATGGATTCACGTATAAGACGCGGATGGTATTCTTCCGTCTTCGCTAACACCCGTGTAGCGTCAAACATTATTCTATGCCCAGGGCTGGTTCCTAGCACAATATAATGGCCAACGGCTATCGGCTAAAATTCAAATCCGGAACAACAATGAGTAGCGAAAAAAACATAAATAAGCTCGGGACGAGTATAAATTCCTTACATTCTCTTGATAACGCTCCCAGTAGGAGGAGTGAAACGTCGAGTTAAAATGTTTTCTACACAGCAATACCCGAAAACCACCAGCAACATAGATAAAAGAAGCTGTGAAAGTCTTCAGACGAAAAAAAAAAAAAAAAATCCAATTAAAAGTTTTATTGACCACTGAACAATAAAAATTGTTTCACTCCAACCTCTCGTTTCTACTATGGCAGGATTTTATCCAAAACGATGGAGCGGTAAAATAATTCCTAGTTGAAAGTTTTTTTTTTATTTCATCGAATTACTGTTTTGCGATAGTTTTCCATGGTAAAAGTATGTTAGGTGTTCATAATATATATAAAGTTTAGAAAATATACCGGCTCCTCGATCAAAACAAACCGGTCACATTTTTTTTCGAAGTTCAATGCTAGCAATGAATATGCATTGCCATGAGTTGAAAAATATAAGATCAAATTAAACAAGCTTTTAACGATGTTACTCAATTGAAAAGAAAACAAATTAGCGTAGACGTGGGCCATCAATATCATATAAAATTGTTTTATCTTGGATTACTCAAACAAATAAAGTCCGCCATGTGGGAGTCTACCGTTTTATTATATATATATATCGTTGACATAATGCTGAAAGTTTAATTCATCGTTGCTTATTGGCAGATTGTAACCTTATCGAAAAATGGAGTGTCAGGGGGCAGATGCCCCTGGACTAGTGGTCTCCTCAGCAGAAGCATCGCGCGTGATCGCCATATCGGGAAACATTTTAGAGGAGGGACTGAAACCCCCCTGGATACGTGAATGTTTATGGGGTGAACTTTTTATGGCGTCAAAAAAAATCTATCTCGGTAGAAAACCTGAAAAGACTTCCATTGTATAGTGCGTCGGAAAAAAAACACTGAACATGCATCAAAATTAAGTGGGTTAGTGGGGGTGGCCTACATGACGGTATGAAAAAAAGATTTTCGGAGGCCGGAAGGGGGAGGGCGGGGATGGAATTGCATGTACATGGGGTGGGGAGAGGGAGGAGGGGAGGGGGATGAACCCAATTACACATCGATCCCGTCACACACGCTTTGCGGGGGTTCGGAACGGGCGAGGAGGAAGGGTGAGGACGGGAGGGGGAGATACCAAATCCTTTATTTAAATACCACTTTAGGGGGGGACTGGGATGGAGGGGGGATTATAAAAGGGAGGGATGGCGCTGGGGTTTGGGAGGGGGGGGGTTGTGGAAGATGTGCTTTGGATCTGCATGGGGTTGGACACTGGGTTAGTGGTGGTCGTGGAAAGGAGAGGAGGGTCGAGCGAAAAAAAATAGAGCTCGTAGAGAGTGGACGCCATGCTGGATGGCATTAGGAAAATGGAGACACGGAGGGCCAACCACCCCCTTCTGCTTCGCCATCGCCCGACTAGACATGTGCGCCGACACTAAAAAAATTCGATGGGGGTTAAAGGGGGGTATTTTTTTGCGGCGCGACCCGGCGTCCACGGTAAAAAAAATACTACTGCGATAGTTTCTGCAGTAAATACTAAAATGCGGCGGAAATTGGTCAGCAATTAAAGAAAAACGAGTGGCAAGAACAAAATAGTGCAGACTATTGAAATAGAAACTGATATTGAGTTTACATCCGAAAACTTGAGTATATTCTGCGAAATTCACGATCCCATTTTGTTACCCCTCCTTCTATCCCTAGTCATCTCGTCTCCTGTCTACCACCACCCCCTGCGGCTTCATGTACTTCCAATGATGTAGTTTATCTTATTCAATGCCAACACTGTCCCTCCTTTTATAAAGGCAAATCCTCAACTCCCCTTAACCTAAGGATCATCAACCACAGGGCACCATGACTTCCTCTCACTTTGCGTCCCTCCCGGTGGCGAAACATGCGGCCACTCATCGGCGTCAATTCAATGATTGTCACGCCTCTTAAAAGATGCCAATGATGATGACTTCCTAGTTGAAATGTTAAGATTATTCCATTCCCTACATGGTGGAGGATGAGAGGTAATGAGGATGGGAGTGTAAATGCGAGGAGAGCGAATTCGGCGAGGGATGTCGTACACATGAGCGTAGGTACAAGGTGAGGGGAAGTAAGGCGATTAGGGAAAGGACAAAGATTGCTTTCGCGGGAGGAGGAAGAGAGAGAGAAAGAGACATCGAACGCGCGGGGGAGGAGAGAAGAAAGACCGATAAATAGGAGACTTAGAGGGGTCGGAGGTTATTTATTCAGTTTTCGTGCGGGAAATATTTATGGGGCCAGTCTCCGAGCAATATTTACTCTGGTAAGCGTTCGTGAAGGTCCAAAACAGCCGGAAACGCACGAACTGCGCAGGCCTCCCATTCATTACCTATTGACACTGCGAGAGCCGTGTCGCTTGCCGCACACCGCACAGTCCCCGCGAATCACCATTAATTATGGGCAAGGGCTAAAGCAAACAGCCGGCATGAATTTGTAGTCAACAAATAGCATAGGACATACACGGGGTACTTCTCTCGTTTCCGACAAGGTCTCCAGTTTTTAAACCACGACTTTCTTTTCCCACCATAAAATTCAATTGAGTGTTTTTTGACAGCAAGTGGGCTAACCTATCACTAAATTGACGCCGTCTACCGGTTAAGGTAGCTATACTACAAGCATTTAACGAGTTAGCTCAGCCAATCCCCTCTCACTAATCAGAATTACCTCTTCAATTCCCCGTTAGGCCTATTCCTTTTCAATCCAACAATAAATCCTATTCCGTTCCGTTGTCTCCCTCGCTTGCCAACAATTCCTACCTCTAACGCGGTTTTTAACCTAGCCTCCCCGATTAGTACTCATTCCATCCATACCCTCTGTCTCCACCGTATTTGATCAAGAAGTTTCTCTCTGTGCCAACCATGTCTAGTGCTTCGTCGTCCATTTTCTCACCCGTCTACATCTCCTCCTTCATTCTCCTCAACACTCACATCCCGAACGCCTTCGATCTTTTCTCGTCCTCATTCCTCGGCGTTCACGTTTCCGCACGGCGAGTCACGAAACTCCAGATTAGACTATTTATTCACTTGCCTAGACTCCTGCGAAGCGATTCTCTCATTCAACCTGCCCTGTTCATGACGCCTCCTTTGAAAACTTAATTGCCTTCCAGATTTTCTTACAGCAAAATTTATTAAGTAGTAGTCATTATTAGCAGTATTACATTGCATCAGTAAAGCAGTATTACAGCAGTAAGGACATCGGGAAGATTATAGATCAGTTATAAGGGATATCATTACCTCCGATATGCTGCCCAAACAGTTCAACTGTTGCACCAAGTCTAGTTTGTGCCTATATCTTTTATGTTAATCTACAAATTCCTTGCTCGCGATTTTTCACAAAACCGAATTTCTTTGATCTTCTTGCGATTAGTATTCATGCCATATTTCTCGCATCTATCTTAATTACGAAAAATGAGATTCCTTAAATGGCTCTAATATAATGAAGTGGCAATAACTAAGCGTACATCACCAAAAGGTTCCCTAAATTGCATATCTGCATTTAATGAACAGAAAGCGGGAAACGGCCTAGTGTTAGAGTGAGCTAAATTTTTGATCGGCCACCGGTATCTGTCTAAGATTGGAATTAGGTCCATGGATTTCATTCGAAATTCAACGAGAGTTGAGAGAGCCTCGTTTTTTACGACCTTCGAAACGCACTGAACGACTACGCAGAACTTGCGACCGCATTCAGCAGGACGCTCAGAACCCCTGTTCACCACACTACGCTCGATTTCACATGACCCTTAACCCCCGGAAAAACATCATGGAATTCCTTTCTGCATGACTGGTTAAGGGGGCTGAAAACATTTTCACCGCTAAAGAGCCTCCGATGCGATACATCGAGGAATCTAAAGCAATCCTAAAGGCTATGGCATGCATTCGAATATAGAATCCTTAGGAAATAACGCAAACGTGGGAATCAAGGAATAAAATAAAAGCAAGGAATTAGAAATGTCGTCGGTGGAAGGTGGAAAAAATCTATAAAAACGGTTATAATAAGCTTTCATCGTCTACCTAAAGCTAGCCAAAATGAGTAATCTAAAGAATTTATTTCCAGTTTTTACAGAGATCGAAATCCATCGTAACTCTTTAAAAACAAACAAAAGCTTCACTTCCAAAGGAATAACATAACGGGCTGATTTTAATTCGGTTCTTCAAAATGAAATTGTGGATTTGAGGATGTCAGTTTTGTGTCACTCATGAGAAAAACCTCGATACAACCCGTTATGCTTACCTGGGGGTTTGCTAAAATTACTCGGTTGGCGGAGCACTTTCCTCTTCTCTACTTGAGGCTCTGTCACAAAGTATCTAATAGATAAAACAGAGTGGCAAAGGCATCGTTAGAAGCAAATAATGAACCCTACCCACAATATGGCCAAAGGTGAACTTAATGCTCTTCATTATCATTGGAATAGGATGGAAGGGGCGGTAGTAATCCTTCGTCATCGTGGATAGAGAGGGGCGTTTGTGCAATGAGCTTAGAAGAAGGCGACTGTTGGAAATACACCAGCTGCTAGCACATTGATGGATGACGTGGAGGATAGAGGGATGGACGGACGAGAAGAAAGGAATGTAATTCCATGGTCTTCCAAAGCAGTGCGCGCTCTCTTTTGATGCAGCGTCGAAGGGAATTGAGTAGCCAGGAGCAGGTGGGATTTTGGCCACGGAGCCTAATCGAGGCCTAAAATTAACCCATACAGGACGATGCGTACTTATTGAAAAAATACATTTGATGGTTTTGCATATACGATTGTTGACGAATTTTCAGTCATGTACAATAGCAATAATGATTTCATAAAATCCATGGAACTTCGCATCCATTTGGGACACATATACCTAATAAGTAAGAGGGAAAAACCGCTCGGTTTTCGGTTACTTTAGAGAAAAAAGTTATTGGCGATAAATAAATTGACAGAGGGCAGGGAAGCATAGGCAACAAGTAAAAATGTATTTACAAATCTATCTTGACTGCTATCGCAGTCGAATGTAAGGGCTTGACTCGTGCGTGTGAACAGCGACAGCCAGCGTAGAGAGCACGAATCGATTGAGGTCTTTATTGTGTCATTGAAGCTGCTCAGCTTTGAACGCAACAGGAGTCGATGAGTATGGATATATCACAATATGAAATGATTTATTTTCAACAAAGAGGAAAAGATAATTATTTCTCCTTCGCAACTGCCACTTCTTTTGTTTCTCTGCCTATTACATCACGACGCGCATGGGCACTCTTGGAACATTTAGGTTCAGGTAATACGAGGGTGGTTTGAAAAGCTCTCGGAATGGAATCGAAAAGATGTTCTTAGATCACAGAAACTTATTTTATTTTTCAATATAGTCTCCTTGTAGGTTACTACATTTGGTCCAACGATATTCTAGTACCTTGATCCCATCTATAAAATGATATGTCTCAAGGCCTGCAAAATAGTTGTCAACTCCGGCTATCAGTTCTTCATTTGAAGTTAATCATTTTATCCACCAGGTCCACCATCAAAAAATTTCAGTTTTGGGAAGAGATGGAAGTCTGACGGAGGCACATCAGGTGAATAAAGCGGAAGTGGCAACAATTAATACAATAGTTCGTATTATTTTGCCATGGTGACAGCACATATGCGCAGGCGCGCATTATATTGATGAAAGTTGACTTTCTTCCTTGCTAAACCTGGCCTTTTTTCGCGTATATTGTGCTGTAATTAGTCCAAGAGGTTAGCATAGTATCCTCTAGTAATTTTTTACCAAGTGGGGAGACAATCTATAAACAGAATCCCCTTCACATCCCAGAACACTGATGCCATGACCTTTCCAGTCGATAGAGTTGAATTTGCTTTCTTTGGTGGTGGATAATCGTAATGTTTCCACAGCTTTGGCTGTGTTTTTGTCTCTAGAGAATAGTTATGGACCCAAGTTTCATCTTTGGTTACAAACTGGTGCAAAACAACTTGTTCGTTTTCCTAAAACGGGTCAAACATTGTTTCGATATGTCCATTCTTAAGTATGCGTTTTTGATTCAGCGTCAATAGTCGCGGCACTCATCTTGCAGACAATTTTTTCATTTCTAATTTTTCCGTTAAAATATAATGTAACCTTTTATATGACGCCTGGCAAGCAAGAGCAATTTCACTCACTTTCAATCGGCGATCCTCCAATACCAGTTTGAGCACTTTTGCTATGATTTATGGAGTATTGACACTTCTTGGCAGACCTTTGCGCGGACCATCATCTAAGCTCCCCCGACCAAATTTAAATTCTTTTGTCCTCTTGTCAACAGTTGACTATGAAGGAACAGAGTCCCCTAATGTATTCTGGAAATCGGCATGAATGTCCTTTGCTTTCATAGCTATTTTTACGAAGTACTTAATCACTGCACGAATCTCGATTTTTTCTATCTTCGCAAATCCCTATGCGGGAACAACAAAAAGTCATGCCAACAACACAGTTCTTTTCCACGAGCATTGACGTGGCATGTGTTATATCAACGAAAATGTTTTGGACAAAAAAAACCGTGGCAGAGGCGCAGCATCCTGATCAAATTCGGAGAAGACAGGAGGTAGGGATGGAGCGAGTACTTAGCGGGGAGGGGATGTTGAAAACAGTTTCAGAGGGCAGAATGTTGGGTGAACGAGGGAGAGGAAGGAAGAGGGTAGGGTTCATAGATGGAATAAAAAGAAGAAGGCCTTGTGGTGGATTTAAGAGGGGAATTCAAGAAAGGTGGGGAGACTGCCAGAATACTTCTGAAATACTCATGACATGCAATCCCATGAAATGCATGCAAACCTAAGAAAACCGAAAGAAACAGTTCAATTCCACAATAATATTTTAATGTTATATTTGGGTTTCTCTACACTTAATGATGCTTCGCTGAAGTGAAACCCAAGTCGTGTATTTCAATATTTATGTGGGATTGTAGTGTTTCATTTATTCTGTCCCCACGAACAAGGTAAATGCTGATGACGACAATGAACTAAGCTAGATAGAAGCTTAGATAGAAGATAAAACGAATTTTTGCAAGTACTGTTGAATGGCAAGCTGACAAGTACTGAGTCCTTCCGCTACGAGCTCCGATGGAGGGGATGAATGAGACGCCTTATTCCGAGGGATGATCGCCCACACTCTTTAAAACAGTCGCGGGGAAGCTCTCCAAGGAGAAACGAGGACTTGGCACGATGGGGCGACGCTAAGAGGGGACCTGCTTCCCCCTGGGGTTCGAAGCCCGATCCTCCGCGCGGGTGAGAGGATGTTGAACAAGCAATCTGTGCTTTGTGCGCGAGGGGAAACATTTCACTGATCCCTTCAACGGAAATCACGAGTGGGGTGGGGGGCCACAGCAAATATCCCCTCTTTCAGTCCCAGTCACACCCTTCAAGATCTTAATAATAAGCTCCACACGAGCATTACGGCATTATAAAAAAGCAACTAGGATCTTAATAGGGTGGTTTCCTATTATTTTCTTATTGCCTAAATCGAAAGATTATTTCTCCTGAAGTACGTATTTCACGCTTTTAGATTTTTAAATGACGATATCTATTTTTCGCGATTAAATGAGAAGTGAAAATTTTTAATCGCGCGAAAACTTGACGAATAAGTATGAATGCTGGGAAAACTCCGTGTGACGTCGTTCTGGTTCCCGCTGCCGCAAGTGAGGTGACCTTGGGGCGAGGATTTGAGCACTGATACGACGCCGGATGCTAACAGGTAGCAGAGTACCCTTAGCGCTTGCCTTAAATAAGGATTATTAATACCTTATCAAACGAAGACAACTTTCCGACCTTAGCCAGTTTTAATAGGTGGTTATTAAGACATGTTTCCCTGAGCTCTGTGCCTCATGCATGCATTGGTAATCTCAGACAATGTAAAACTCCTATCTAATCGTGTAGAAACTAGGTCCCTGTGACGTCACGTGGAGTGGCATCGCATGGGCGCCAATCTGGCCGTTTTCCAATAAGGTTAAAATTGACCTATGCCATTCGTCTAAACCGGTATTTCTAAAACCAAATAATTTGTATACTATGAATACACTAATGGTGGGTAACGAACCGCAATCAATGCCTTTAGTTTTCTTTGATGAAGGAAACTACCCTATTATGACAGATCAACTATCTGACGATTAATTTGATGCAGCTCTAAAATCAATTCTCTAATCGTCTGATATTTTCAGTCTTACATATTTATATTCATCTATATCCGAAATACCTTTATCTAATTATCGCTTGCGAGGTCTACTTATACCATTCTTCGCTTTCAATGTAACGGGAAATATTTATCACATATTTTTAACCTCTTCGGACCTTAATATACCGTCACTTCGTCCTATTTCTTTCCATAATATCTCGGTTTTAGCTCTTTGAATACAACCTTCAGTACCGTAAATTTTTAATTTAAATGTTTAATTTAATTGAGGAGGAATTAAGATAGCCAAACTTGAATCCTAATTTTCGCGAAATAACGCATCCAAATACATCATAGTAAAAACGGAGGTGGGATGCTCGGGACTAACTCGCAAGATAAAGGAGGAGGAAAAGAGAAAATAGTGAGTGGTGTCTGGAAGGAAGAGGCAGGAGCACGAGTCTCACGTTCGCCGAAATTAAAGGATAAAAAGGCGAGTAATTGGTCCAGTCCGGGCGAGTGCGTAGAAGACAATGAATGGATTGGGGGGCGCGAAGAAAAATGCACGGAACAAAAGACGGTAGGGACAGCGAAGGAAAGTCGGTGGGGGATGAAGGGGTAAGGAAGGGATTAGGAAAAATAAAATAACTCAGTTTGCGAGAGGAAGCACCGTCATCCAATTTGAACTCCACTTAATCCGGGAGTAATCGACTATTATGTGGTCAATTTAATGAAAACTCCGAGTGGACGGAATAAGCGCATGGACAGCGAGGATGTGTTCGGAATGGAAAAGGCCAGAGAGAGAGAGGACGGAGGGGGAGGAAACTTCTTGAAGGAGCACTTACGGATGGCTGGGCGGGATGCTGAAGGAAAAGGACGAAAAGGGGAAGAAAGAGGAGAAGAGGAGGAAGGAATCGGGGTAGAGCGGATGGGAGAGAGAGAGAGAAGGGAAGAGAGAAAATGTACTGCGTAATTCCCTCCATAATGGACACTTCGCAAGGAACATCGCATGAGAATTAAAGATATGGCCTTAAGAACAAAGAGACACAGCTGGTGCCTTGATTAAATCTCTTTAATAAGCTCCCTTAACAGAGCGCAGGGGGAGAACTTTTGGCGTTAACACAGAATAATGCGCACTTCACCCTGCGAGAATGTATTCTAGGGATTAAAAAAAAGAAATCTTCATTAAAGAGACTATGAGACCACGCTTAAGCGTATAAAAAGGATGTGGAATACGCATGTGTCACTCAACTCACTAAACATACTAAACCACAGGTGCAAGAGTATCACAAATTCAGGTTAGAGGGGCCAGTTCCTACCCCTGGGCCACCTAGCTCATCGAAGATGTAGCTTGGGGGTGTCCGAAGGCTTCTTCCGGTATATGAACCAGAGACCCCTCAATTTGGAGCCTACCGCTCTACACAATATGCTACCAAGCTCTCCTGCGCGTGTGAGGGAAGCTTAAAACCAACCAACATGTTTCTCATGATAAACAATTGTAAATTAGTATTAATGAAAACGACGATGATAAATACAAAATCAAAACATTCAAGAGAAATACCTCCTCATCATCACCATCATCAGTAAACAATCTTAAGATTGGTTTGATGCAGCTTTTAACTCCTCTCTCCTATCCTCTGGCCTTTTCATAGCTACGTATTTCTTCTCTTTCAAACCCTTTATAGCCTGTCCTATGAAACTCATTCGGGGCCGTCCCTTGCCCTTCTTCTCTTCCACCTGTCCTTCAACGTTTGTTTCCATTAGGCCAACATGTCTCATAATGTGGCCACCTAAGTTGTCCCGTTTTCTGCTTAAGGTCTTTAGAAGACTTCTCTTTTCTTCCACTCTACATAGCACTTCCTCGCTACATTCACGGTCGATATATTTTATCTTCATCATTCTTCGGTAGTACCACATTTCGAATGCATCCACTCTTGACTTGTCATCTGCTGTCAAAGTCCAAGCCTCGCTTCCATGGAGAAACATGCTCCATATGAATTGTTTCCTTACTTCTATGCTTGTACTCTCAGTCGTAGTGAGATTCCTCTTTTGGTAGAAAGTCCTCTTCGTTTGCGCTATTCTACTGACTATTTCTTTCTTTCTTTCTTCGTCCTTTAATAAAATAGCTTATGGTCCTAACTTATGGTTCGCTTATGGTCCTAAAATCTTCGCACTTCTCTACTCTCTTCTTTTTGGGTTTGGTCCTCGAAGTCACTTCGATAGCAGAAATCGTCTGATTCTACGTTTTAAGCTTACTACAGTTTAAGTCACTGTTACTTGTTCACCTTCTGTTTTGAGCATTTAAATTCTTTAATTCTTTCAAGTATTTTTAAAAGGTTTAGTTTATGGAAGTCATAGCTACTATTGAGACTAAGCCTGCAGGAGTGGCGCAGTGAGGGGGGTTTTGGGAGATTAAAGAAAATTTTCCCCCCAGAGCTCAAATAAATTTTTAACTTTAATCCGTTTTACTTAATTGGATTAGTATTTTTTACAGAATAGTGTTAGAACTAATCAAATATCCCCCCGAAAGCCGTAAACTCGCTATTTTGAACAATTTACCTTAAATTTTTTCTGGAGGAAGGCGCCCGCACCTCCCTCATACCCAGGCGGTTATGCAATACCCCGACATCCCAAGTATTAGTTGCGCCTAAAACCCCCCCTAAGCGTAATTCTTATCTGCGCCCCTGGCCTGCAGTACATTACAACGGATACAGATAGTTTATGAAGAAGATAGATGAATCAATAGTTTGGCATTCCTTGTTTCTTGGAAAATAGGGGCTGGATTCCTCCCGTTACTCCAAAAGTGTGCGCTTTTTTCGCGACACCGTCAGCACTCCCTCTCCACCTTCAGAGATCAGAGATAATAGAGAGAAGTGACGGAAGGAAGGAAGTCGTCGTCAGCAGAAGAAGAAGAAGGAAAGACTTCGGGAAGAGGCATTGCACTTGTTGGGTGAGGGGGCAGGAGGAGATGAGAATGACGAAAGACGAATCTCATCTCACTAACTCAACTCCTCCTTCGGATGCGGTTGTCACCCCGTGGCACGGAATAAAAGTTCCTATGAATAAGAATAGGGTCTCTGAGGCGCCGACTCAGCCAACCCTCGTAATATGATCTAGACATCCGCATCGCATCGTCATCTATCGGGCCTAGGCCGCTCTCCACCCGCGATCCTCTCCATAATTCTACATCTAAATCGGTTTCAGCTTGATATTCCAAGGATGCATAAATATCATACTTTCAAAACAGCACACCTCACCTTCACCCCACAGAGATCACCCAATGCCCATAATACTCATCCGTATCAATAAATCTTCCCTCAATTTCGTGACAGAATGTCTATTATAACATGTAAATTTGTGGAAGTTGGTCGGAAAGTTTTTGAAAATATGTCATTATGAAATAATAGAAACAATTATACGTTAGGATAAATGAAATGGACTACATATTTCTTTAGGCTTTCCACATGCAGTAATTAAACAGTATTAAAGAAATAAAGAGCATTACTTTCTTCTACTTTTCCTCATCAGCTTTTCCTTTCTCACCATACATATCAGTAAAAAATATTATCCTCTTCCTCCCGGGAAAACAAATTGATAACGATTAATTAAACTAGGGCATACCAAATAAGACGAGGTAAATCATTTTCGTGTTTATGCTCTACGCTATTGTTTTAAAATGGTAATTCGCATAATTTGCAAAAATATCTTCTTCTATCGTCGCAGTAGCCCGCAATTCAACTACTTTCTCCTGCCCAACGCTGTTTTCCCAATGAAAACCCAAAAATAAACCTTGTTTATTTCCTCTACAATTTCTAATCGGCTTATCCTTTCTCACCGAATATATCAGTAAAATATTATCCTCTTCTTCCGAGAAAACCAACCCCCAGCATCCAGCAAACCTAGAGAAATATGTATTAACCCTTACGGATATATTTTTATTTAAATAACGTAATGATATATTTTCAAGAATATTCCATTGTTAGTAGAAAAACTGAATTACACAAATTTGCATGCTGTAATAGATGTACGAAATAGAAGGCTTGAAAGTCATACCGATGAATTAAAGTTGCAGTAAAACTAATAGTCATTTTCCATCCCGAGATTGGATGAGTAATTATGGAAATGAAAATTAATAACGATATGGCTGCGCGATTCTGTTCTTTCCCGGCGAATGATATAGTGGAATCTTCTCTTGTAATCCTCCGGGTGAATTGTTCGTAGGCGGACGTTTCCATGGCTGCCTCTGCTATTGTCTCCAGGGCTTGGACTTAGGCCTACAAGAAGCTCACCCGGTGGAAAACCCGAAAAGATTTCAACTGTAAACAGTATTAATTAGAGGTTTGAGGAATTATAAAAAATCGTCAGGGCTTACTTACAAGAAACTGCCACCTGCAAGAGACCTCATCATCGAAATCATTGCAGGCTACTGAAGTACTACTCTATTCAAACGCATCATAGTCACTACACTACCACCAATTGTGGAAGAATTGGTCTCAAGAAGAGTAGGTGTGTCAAGCCTACCTTTTTCTCGATGTTATACATCAGCTGACAAACAACTGAAGGATTTATCCAGTATCTTATCGAAAAGGGTGGATTCTTCTATCAAGAAGGTCAGTGTCTCCTTCGGAACAAAATGTTTAAGCAGGAATTATTACTATTCTCTTCCTTACCCTCCCTCGTTTACCTAACATTCTACCCTCTGACACCATTTTCAACATCCCCTCCCCGCTAAGTACTAGCTCCATCCAAGCCTTGTGTCTCCTCCGTATCTCATCTAAAAGTTGCCTCTCCACACCCACCATGTCAAGCACTTCGTCGTTTCTCCGCCTCTCCGTCCATTTCACCTTATACATTCTTCTCCATACCCACATCTTCAATGCCTCCAATCTTCTCTCGAATTCTTCCCTAAGTGTCCACGTTTCCGCACCGTAGAGAGCTACACTCCAGATCAAACTCTTGACTAACCTTTTCTTTAAACTCTTACTTAAAGATCCTCTCAGGAGCTCTTTCCTATTCATGACCGCCTCCATTGCTAATGCAATTCGCTCCCTGATGTCCTTACTACTGCATCCGTTTTTAATGTGCTGCCTAAATAGTTGAGTTGCTTGCTCTACCTGCTCAAGCTTCTCCTCACCCACTTTTCTCTTGAGTCTCACGTTCCTCGCTCGTGATGCTTTTAAGCAGGAATGGCGCGCGAAAAATCTTGAGAAAAGTTTATCTTACCAAAAACTCGCAATAAAAATTTTCGCGTGCATCGATTTATTTTTATCACGTGCGCAAGATTCAACTGACACGTCTCAAGGTATTGAAACCCAACAATGAGAGCAGGAAGTAAGATCGCAAAATTTGAAAATGATTTCAGTTTTATCAAGCGACCACACAGGGTGGGTTGGCTGAGGATTATTTCTTCACTGCGGCCGTTGAAGGGAAATGATGAGTCCTCCCATTGCTCTAGACCTGTCTTCGAATGCAATTGACATGAGCATGGTCCGCGAAGAATCCAAAATCCCAGGGGAGCATCGGCTGAAAAGAGAGAGACATACTGCCAGTCTATTCTTCCCCCTCCTACTATCACTCGAGAGGAGCCAAAGTTCAAGCGGACTCGAAGACCACATTTCGAGGGGGGGGGGGGGAGAGGGGTTGTGAAGGAGAGCGGAGAGTCGAATAAAATTAATTCACGTCACCATGTGTCACTCACAAAACTCCTGTATCAGCGCGCGAGGGAAGATTATGTGGGGAGCAGGGGGAATAGAAAGGAAGAGTCGACATAACGTGGAGAGCCCATAAGGAAGAAGGGAAGGGAGGTGTAGGTATATATGTGATTGCAGGCAGACAGGGTGCGTGTGTGAGAGGCAGTACGGGAGTGGGGAACTATGGAAGAAGGAGGTGAGAAGGGAGGAAGACACTGCGATATCAAAATGCGTAGGATTGAAAATTTCAATACTACAGGTTGGGGCAGCATAACTTTATTTTTTGAAATGGGCACCATTCAGTCGGTTGATGTCGTAGAGGAGCGATAGTGGTCTCGTTCGAGAGGCGTGACTATAAAGTTTTGTTTCTGCAAAATTCAATCTCCATCATTAGAGATGCGTGAAAATCGCAAATGCATTAAATGCGATATAGATGCGATGTGCGCAAATAAATGCGACATAGATGCGATGACTGGACTTTTATGATATTTTTACGCAAATTTGCCTTTTCGACGGCAAACTTCGTACATTTTGTGCCGAGCGCAGTTTAAATGCTACGCCGACTCTCACCGCTTAAAGCATGTGTAGTGTATATGTACTTCGTAGAAGAGCGAGCAACATAATATTACGTCTGCTTGTATTTGATCGACTTTTAAATTGCCGACGAAATATACGGTCGGATATCTGCCTAGAGTTGTTCTTTAGACAAGTTAGTCCATAGAAAACACTATATGATAGAGTCTTAGATATTACAGTTTTTTTCAACTTCCTATGTACGGCAGAAAAATAACAAAATATTTAAAAAATTCTGCACTGGAGTGAGGGATTGGATATTAAGGGTAAGCACTAGTAGTGATAAAATATTTAATTTTTCGGAGTTAAATGAACTGTCTCACCTGTTAGAACGTAGGTTTCAGCGGCGATGGTTTGATCTCTGCATTTCTTCCGGGTTTCCTTCCGCGTCAGCTTGTTTGTAGATAACAGGATATCCAGCGAAACTGTTGTCTACAAACAAGCTGACGCGGAAGGAAACCCGGAAGAAATGCAGAGATCGAACTGTCTCACCTATCCGTTCGGCAAAATAATATCTCTCTTAATTTATCGTTTTTGTCGGGCGTGGTAATAGAATGGGGTCCGGTATGATTACTAATTTAGTGCCGTCTACACTTCGAAATATTTCAATGATGAGATAAATTTTCCATAAAATCGCACTTGTAATAATCTGCGCCCCAATCAGATGCTCCTCTATAAGGTAATTCACTGTTAATTTTCCCTTACAAGAAAACTTCAGAGAGTGAAATGCCTCACTCGAGACATTCGACGTCTTGAAAACAAAATAGGTACGAGAAGCGTGTTGTCGTCGTTAGGCAACCGTGTGTAGGGCTTCAGGCTTACAATTCAGATCCCTCCCACCTTTACGCGCCTTCTCCACCAAGGGCCCACATACTTTGTTAATGTACCCACCCACCCTCTCCACACTTTCAACATTTCAACTTCCCTCCTCCCTCTCACAATACACCCTGAGTATGTTCCTCATCCCCATTATACTGCTCAATCCTCCTGCTTCACCCCACTCAGCCAACTCCCAGCAAGGCTTTCATCTCACATGTCGCTATGCTACTCCAGTCTCAAGTACGTCTCAAGAATGTTCCCCATATTACCACGCTCAATAAAATCTCTAAATATTTATTCCCTTGGATTTCTCTCTCTTTCAATTTATCAGATCTATATTCTTTCCAATTGGCTCACTTGTATTATTACCTCCTTTGTTAAGTGCACTCGACTGGACCCTCATTCATAATTAATGAACGCCCCGAGGGTGATTCGAAGTAACACTGCCCATCAATGACATGCTACCATATCTCGTGTTGAGGTAAATGTTTTGATTAGTCCCCAAACGAATTTCATGATAGTTTCAAGGCTTGTGATGCGCTCTATCTAATTACTTCCTGATTTGAAAAAATCTCTCCCCTTCCTTGCCTCATTAAAAATCATTTATTTCGATTAGAAATTGTCGGAGTAGTCGGAGAAGAAGCACGTTTGCCTGATTTGTGCCCGCGTGATATTTTCCGAGGCATATAGAATAGCCGCCAGAAATATTTCGGTGATTGCTACAATAATGCATGCTTATTTTTCCAAAACTACTCAAAATCTCTTATACATGTGAGGGTAGGATCTTCATAAATATACACCTAACCGCATGAAGGGGCACTCTTTCTCTCCATCAATAGAATAGAAAATTATTTTTTTGATATGGGACTTGATGTCCTTTGGAACAGGCGCGCAGCTAGGAATTAAGGCTAGGGGAAGGGTTTAGGGGCAATTGATAGAAGGGGTATGGAATACGGAATGTGCGGTTGCCCTCCCCCAGAAAATTTCTAAAATAAATGGTTCAATATGGTGAGTGTTACGCCTTTCTAAGGGATATTTTTTATTAATCCTTACACAATTCTATAAATAATGTTAAGTAAAATGAATTAAAGTTTAAAATTTCTCTGAGCTCTGGAGGGGGGTGGGAGTTTATCCCCCAAAACCCCCCTTGCTGCGCCACTGCTCTGGAATACGAAAGAATAAATTAATGTCACAGCACCAAAATTGTTTTCGGTCATGCAACGGATGAAACATATGTTCACGTACACGTTTGAAGGTGACTCACACGATAATGATAAAGTAACCATCTTGCACTAGGGTGGTCACACCAAAACACTAACCTAATTATATGATAAAAAAATAAAAAGATGAAGCTTACGGGAGAGAGTTTTCTTTAATTTTGGATGGGACACAGCCCATCTTTCTCGAGAGAGGACGGATATCTTGAGCGGGAAAATGTGAGAATGAAAGAATAGGAGGCGACAATGGAGCTGGTCCGAGGGGCGAATGCATTGTTCCCATGGTCTCTCTCTCTGTATATTTATCCGTCTCCTTCCGAGTGAGATCTCGCCGATGGATTCCACTTTATTTGCCCAGTGGGGGGGGGGGGGAGAGGGAGTTCAAACAGGGGGAGGTTGGGTGCGAGATGACGGTGACAATGGCCGATGCTAAGCGGCGCGCCCACACCAACACCCCCCTCCCTCTCCCATCCCTCCATTGCTCCACTCATTGGCCCCGGCTTTTCTTTTCTCTCTCCTTTCTTCTTTTGCACCCCCTGCCTCTTCTCTTTTTGCCTTTTGTTTCACTCCCTCGACATCACAGTCCTCTTTCCCATACCACCCCTGGCTTCATCTTCTCACCTTTCCCCTCCTTGCTTCGAGCTCCGTTCCAAACTTTCCTCTCTCGTTCTCTGCCCGTCTTTGTCATGCTCTGTTTCCACCATTAGCATTTCCACCATGGATTTAGCGAGAATATGGGCGAGGATTTTCGCTTTGGCTGTCAACGCTCCACCCACTACTTTTTTGTAATCCACCACGCTTCTCTCGATTTGCTGCCAACTGACTCAGTAATTCAAAATGCTTGTTTGGGTAGGTGAGGGTAGAGCTTAACCGTCCTAGGCCTCAGGCGTGTATATTGAACACATTTTGGCCATTCATTGAAGGAGGCAGTTCCTACCCTCGCCTCACTTCGCACCTTGACAAATTTTGTTCAAGTTTTCCGGCCTCATCCAGGATCTGAGCCCTTGACCTTCTGGTCAGTAGACCAACTGTCTGCTTTGGACAACCACGTGCCTCGTGAACCGCCGAGGTATTTAAAAGTGTTATTTGCGGAGCATAGTTTGCTTATTCGATATAAGAGAGGATCGTTTACTGAGACCAGAAATCGAAATTTTTAAGTATTTGGTCAATGGAAGGGTGGGATAAGTTTCACTGCATAAAGTTATCGAGTGTCGCGACTATCGTATAGACTTTGATATGATTCAGAGCGAGTGAGGGGAAAAGAGAGATTGAGAGAGAGAGAGGGGTAAGGGTAAACTTTGGGAGAGTGTGGAAGGGACCGTTCCAAATGGATGAAGGTGGGGAGGTCCTCAAGCATCGTTGACAATCCCTCCGCTCCACAGCAACCCCCTCTCGCTCAAGAGCTGAGCCCCCTACACCCCTAATCGCACAATTCCACCTCTTGCCCCGATCAGCCATCAATAATTCCGAGAGGGCACTCCGAGAGAGGGAAACTATTGCGTCCTTCAAATGATCCACTCACCACAGGTCGGGAGGCAGCGCGTCGCGATTATGTCGCTGGGCAATGACACCCCCCCCCTCATCCCTTCTGCGCTCGGTCGGGGATGGAGAGGGTGTGAAGCTCGCGAAGAAAAGGTTGTAATTTGACAATGAGAGAAAGGACACGGTTCACGGGTACCGCTCATTTCATCGTTAATTTGGACACAAAAAATACATTCTAGACCTTGCGCATGAGTGAGGACATTACCAATCCGGGCCCGGTGCATCCAATTGCGCATTATTCACGCTTCAATTTGGAAACTTGATCCGAACTGACAAAAAAGAAGGGTCAAATTTTTCACAGCGATGATCACACACTAACGAATCCCTTTTTTCATTTTAAAAATTTCGAGTGCAAATCACTCATTAAGACTCCTTGCGCGAAAGCGTCCAAGGAGCCGTTGACTGAACCTCCCGAGTGTGGAAAATTGAATTATTTCCTTCGCGACCACGAGCCGCGTGCGGACTCGCTCCGACAAAAAAGATCCGCAATTATTGAAAGATTAAAAGGATCTCGAAGCGCACTGCTGGCACTGCTAAATTGAGCCACTGTGATTTTTGACGGGATATTCTCGGAGTCAGATTTAAATGTCACCAATTTAATATACCCCGCCATGTGCAATGGATGTGTACTCAAAATGTGTCCAGAGAGGAAAGGATGGAGACACTTCGCCATGCTGAAATCATCACCGTCACCCGCATTAATAAGGCTTTGTTCGTGACCCGGCTGTGAGCAACTTTTAATTAAGCTCTTCGGTCACTTATATTGCAGAGCAGCTGCCTCATTCTACACGATAACACAGCCTAAGTCTCACTATTAACATTTAAATAAAATCCTTCACGACCAAACGAAGCACACTTTTTGGATGCGTATCTCGAGTATGATCATAAAAAAGCACGATCTGATTGAGGCAGTATTCAGCTCCACGTACCAAGAGAGGCCTATTCAGCCTAAATATAAAACCGGGCAACGCATGAGACACTGTGTATCCAAGCACTGTAAAGGGTGCCTCTGCCGATTTGATTGTTGGATTACACAGGCCAACAAAAAAAAAACTTTTTTTTTGGTGCCGGGAGTTTTTGAGCTGATGTTAACAATATTAGTGGTGCTGAATCCAAATATGATATCCGTTTTTATGTAACAGCTCTACTTTTTTAGATACAGTGCATTTTATGATTATATTCTTTCAAATTTTTTATATATTTCAGAAAATATTTTTCAAATTTAAATCAATCTATAAATAAACTAATTCATAATCACTCTGCAGTATTTACTTTGAAAATCACCTTTATACCTTTGAGAAAGGGGTTGGGGAGGATTTGGCGTGTTTGAAGAAGGGGAGACAGGCGCACAGAGCTGAGGCAGTGGGAAAAGATACAACTAAGGGATGTGGGAAACCCACGGTGGAAAAGGACCTTAGTCATAACTGTAGAATAACGACACGTGGGAAGAATCACAGATAAGTGGAAAAGAGTAAAAAAGGGTAAAGAGAGAGTGTATCTTTGAAAATGGAGAGGCGGGAGTAAGTAAGCTGTAAGGGGATTTCCGAAAACAAATGGGCAAATTCTCAAAGTTTTTGTAAAGTAGCCTCTAAAAATGAGCTCAATTCGAAGAAGCTGTGTAAATCATTGTGATGTGTTTTGTTACATTTGTGGGGAATATACTTTAAAAGAAAATAGGAAAAACATTACAGACTTTGTGAAACGTGCATGCCTAGGATATTTTGGTGTTCAGCTTGGTGACCAAGGTAAAAAGTAGGCACCGCATGTTGTGTGTAAAACATGTACAGAACATCAGCGGTATTGAACTACAGGAAAAAGGAAAAGTTTAAAGTTTGGTGTGACAATGGTTTGGAGAGAACCTACAAACCATATTGACGACTGTTATTTTTGCATGGTAAATGTTTCGGGAATTAATCGAAACAATCGCCACAAATGGAAATATCCAGATTTGCCTTCAGCTAGACACCCGGTACCCCATTCAGAATAAATCCCGATCCTAATATTTCAGACATTACGAGATGTATGTGAGGATAAATATGAGCCTGATTCCTTTGACGATAGTGACAGTGACTACGAGGCAGTATCAACAAATCCTCAACATCAATCAAGATGAACTACGCAAACTTGTTAGAGAATTGAACTTACCGAAGGAAGCATCTGAACTACTAGCTTCAAGGATGCATGAAAAGAATTTAATGGAACAAGGTACAAAAAATTAATTTTTATCCCACAATTGAAAAGGATCTGCTACCCCTCTTTACTCAAGAAGACAATCTTACATTTTGTTTAGACGTTAGAGGTCTTCTGAAAGGAATGGGACTACCGCAATATGAAGCTAGTAATTGGCGTTTGTTCATTGATAGCTCCAATGGTAGTTTAAAATGTGTTCTTCACAATGTTAACAAGTTTGGCTCAATACCAATCGCTCATTCAACTGAAATGAAAGAAGAATATGATACAATAGTATTGGCCTTACAGAAGATAAAATACTAGGGACATCGCTAGGTGATTTGTGTAGATTTAAAATTGGTGAATTTTTTCTTGGGCAGCAATTTACCAACACAAAATATCCTTGTTTCTGGTGCCTCTGTGCTAGCAGGGACAGACAAACCACTGGATTAAGGAGTGGTCAAAAGGAGAAAACTTAATTATTGGGTAAAAACATTATTGCTAAGTCTTTGGTGAACGGGAGAAAATCACCTTACCGCCCCTTCATGTTAAACTAGGCTTAATGAAGCAATTTGTAAAGGTTCTTGACAGGACCATGCTTCGGCTACATAAGAATAAAAATGCCGCAGATAAGTATAGAAAAACTTAAAGCTGGTAGTTTTGATGGGCCACAAATCAGACACAGATGGGCCACAAAACTGCTTTTGTCAAGCCATTGAATGAGATTTAAAAAAACAGTTGGCTTTCATTTGTTGAGGTAATAAATTTTTTTCTGGGAAATCACAAGCGAGAGAAATTATCTTGAGCTGGTAAACAATATGCTCACTAACTTTAAACCACTTGGATGTAATATTAGCATAAAAGTTCACTATACACAGTCACTTAGACTGTTTTCCTGAAAATTTAGGCGACACAAGTGAAAAACAAGGCGAATGATTTCACCAGGAAATCAAAACAATGTAATATCGCTACCAAGGAAGATGGGATAAATATATGATGGCAGATTACTGCTGGTGCTTAAAACGAGACTGTTTTAACAAAGTGCACGCAAGAAAATCGCGCAAAAGGAGCTTCCGTAGTGTTGAGTGACGTTTTTACGTCTTTTTTTTCTTTAAATTGTTTTATTTCAGTGAAAAATGTTACTATTTGTATTCAATTGTATTGTAAAACTATTGTAATTGTAGGTGATTTAACATTCCTATAAATAAATCAAGTCTTTATATTTTGTGGGTTTTATCATTTATATAATATCATCATATTGAACATTTTTTTACGTAAGTACAACATATCTGTATCTTGAAAACTAGAGCTGATAGGAAAAAACTAATATCATATTTGGATTCAGCACCCCAATTATACTTGGAATCAGCTTTAAAAGCTCCGGCACCAAAACCACTGTTGACCTGTGTTATTCTTCCTCATAAAACAATCCTCTAAAATCGATGGCACAGCAATGGTTTTTCCAGGTGTCGCTGATGGTAGGGCCCGCCCGCCTTTGTGACGGTGCGGGATTCCTCGTCCCATCCCTTCCTTCCCTATCCCCTTCCAGGAGGCGTCGTCGGGCTCCTATCGCGGCGGCGCCTCCTTCCTTTTTCCCTCCTGTCCTCCCCCTTCTGTGGTGCAAAGGTGATAAACTTATTGCTTCAGACTTCGGCCCAGGAGAGTAACCCCACGAGCCCGCCCAAGGGTTTCGAATCCATTGTAAAGGGTGCCCCGACTAATAATAATTAACACCTCCAACAGAATATTAATTAATTCCAACATTAAGACCAAAATGAAGGTGAATCAACCACAATATGTGGGCGAAAATTAAATTCAAACCCATTGGGAAGCCATCAAGCTATTACATATCGCACAACGCGTGCCTGCATTTTGTTGCACTATCGTCTATGATAACGGATGGTGGACTTACATCTCCCGCCACGCGCCTATTGAAGAGGAATGCGGGGTATTATGTAGATATAGATGGTTGCGAGCTAGGCCTAGATTGCTTGAGCAATAGGGTAGTTTCCTTCACCAAAGGAAACGAAAGGTATTGATTGAGATTACTTACCCACCATTAGGGTTTTCATAATATACAATTATTTGGTTTTAGAAATCCTAGTTTAGACGAATGGCAATGGTCAATTTTAATCTCATTTGAAAAAGGCCAGATTGGCGCCCATACGATGCCACTCCACGTGACGTCACAGGGACCTGGATTCTATACGAGTAGTCAGGAGTTTTACATCGTCTGAGGTTACCAATGCATGCATGAGGCACAGAACTCAGGGAAACATCTCTTAATAATCACCTATTCAAATTGCCTACCGTCGAAAGTTTCCTTCTTTTGATAGGGTATTAATAATCCTTATTTAATTCAAGAGCTATCTGCTTGCAGGGTACCCTACGCTACTGCCATGCTCGGCAGCAAACAGCCTGCATCGTAGCGGCGTTCATTGCCTGGCACCCAGGTGGCCTCACACAGCAGGGGCCAGACTACACGCGGGCTTTTCCGAGCATTCATACTTATCCGTCGCGTTTTCGCGCGCTTGATAATTTTCACTTTTCATTTAATCGCGAAAAATAGATATCGTCATTTAAAAATCTAAAAGCGTGAAATATGTACTCCAGTAGTAATAGTCCTTCGATTTAGGCAATAAAAAATAATAGGAAACCACCCTATTGAGAAAAGATATCTATCGGAACGACACGGAGAACACCATATTAGTAGCCCACTATATTTCCAGGTCCGATAGAAACGATAACTTGAGAAAGATTATTTGCCAAACGGATAAATATGGGAATACGTTTTCCAGCTGAACGTTAAAGGACTTTAATAAAATCTCGTTGGAACTTTGTTGGAGCATTTTCTTTTTATGAGTGAACAGCTTGTGTCTCCTAACACCTCACGCCACCCCTATGGATGCGGCTTGCAGCGTAGTACGTAAATGCACATTTCGAAACTTCCGGGGAAGTCATCCATTCCTGCTTCTATTATGCCCGCCATTCAGTCCTTTAGATGTCCGAAAAGGGTAATTTGAGTAGGTGGAAAGGAAACACAGGGTATGCAGGGTATTTGCCTCTAGCTCAGCTAACAAATCAGGGAGGTGGGGGTTTGAGAGTGCGTCTAAGATGGCTATAAGGATGGCGTTGGAGGATGAGAGGAATGGGTGAACGCGATCACGTGACCCTGCCCCCCCTTGGAAATTCTCCGAACGCAACTCGACGTCGATCTTCATTCCACCATTCATTCGTGGATGAAGACGGACGAGAAGAAGAAGGAAAGCGGAGTGTGGAAGACGAAGGCAGACAATGAATCCGTAATGAGTGTTTCACGAATAACTGTGAATTAATAGGAGATAGCGTAACATGGCTGACTTAAGGTTAAAAATTATCAAGTGTATGGTCACGTTTATAACTTTCAATGGGAGAGGAAAGACGGCTGCTTGCGGGTTAAAAAAAAATATACTGTACAAAATGGGAGTAAAATATATTTCCTCGCATTCAAAAAGGAGAATTTTCCAAAGACATGATATAAATGCTCAGTTTTGATGCAATTAGTTATCTTCACATTTCGTTTGATGGTTTCACGTTATATATTCGTTCTAATTTCCCTATTAAACTTTCACTAAATTATTTGGATAACACACTTTATATGATTTACCTACTCACCGGGGATAAACTGAAGGGGGGTTCTTAATGGACTATGGTACAAATACAAGGACTATGATACTATCAATAATAAAATAATAGGAAACCACCCTATTGCGCAAGCAATCTAATCGTAGCGTGCAGCCTCCCAGTCTCAAGCGGCTCCCAGCCTAATTTGTTTATCACCTGTCAGACGCTTTCTTTACGTCCGTAGTAGGTGGCTGGTGGTGGTATTTCGGAGTGTGGGAAACGAACGCTCTCAGCAATAAATAGGACGACCCTCACCCGATTCGCATCTCGGCGTCGTCCACACGTTCCCCACTAAAAGGAACACACCCTGCTCTCCCGTAATCTTCAAACTCCCTCACCACACCCTTGCAAGAGCACAGCACGCTTCGCTTCCCCAATGCCGTCTGTGCCGCACCGCGCTTCTCTGCGTTAACAACCCCCCTCCCAAACGGAACGCCATTCCGCGCAAAACTCCACTCCAGCACCACCCAATGCGCACAAAATCCCTCAGACACCCTCGAACGCCAAAAATAAAATCACTACGTTGCCGAATCCCACCCTCGAAACTACACAAGTAAGTATATATATATATATAATATCATCTCTTTCCTTTCCATCTACATGAAGCCTAGCGAGTCATCACAAGTGTGAAATGCGCTCCTTTCCGCGTTTTCTTCCGAGTACGTCTACATCCTTGGACACACTTCACACTCTGTCACTGACGTTCCATTTAGCTTCCTCCGGTTAATTGGTTGAAGACTTGATGAATTTTGTTGCTGAAAATAGCTTCTAAATACACTTAGTATACACTTATATTTAAACTTGGTGGTAGACTCTCGGACGTATGTATTTGCCAACTATTCGCTTAATTTAAAGCGATCCCGAAAGCGATACCCGAAATTCGTCTTCATACAAAATGAACGACACTGCGCACAAAATCCTTGAGCCCGCAGTAGGCCAAAAAACTTACCCTGAATTTGGGCTATGAGTCATCAACACCCATGAAAGGAAGTATCTCTTTTCTTTCACGTGACGACGGCGCCGGAGACGCGAATATTCCGCCGAACCGGTGAGCCTTGGCTCACTCCAAACAGCCAGTTTACAATAAATAATTAAGCATTGCGCAAGTGTATCGTTGTTGGTGTATTGTTGTTTGTGTGAAGTAGAAACTTTAAAAAAAGAATTTTTACATATAATGCAGTAAAGCTCAGACAGCAGTGTTAATTACCATTCTGGAAATAAGTATTTTTTTGACTGTCGATTTAAAGAATTATTAACAGTTTGTACATTATTATTCTTTTGTCAATCATTTCATTTTTGCATGGTTTTTCTTTTGTATAACATTTATAATGATTTTTTATTATTTAAAGAATGCTTTTTCATTTTTATGAAACCTACTTTATGCCTATGATAGGCTCTTTAAAACTAAAAATTGGAATTATGGTGAATAGAGACTCCCATCTCCAATTGAATACCATTTCTTTGACTGTTTTCAATATTGGTTGACCTACCTGTTATACGCAAAATGCCATTTAAGCAACTATACCACACCAACTCGATTGGGTGCAAAATTCTCGAAAACCAAGCACCAAAAACCTCACCCCGTGGCTGCATTTCAGCCTCAATCCCCCATCCAACTATATACTGATTCTCTCCCCAAACAAAGCTCCAACCCAAACGTCCAACCCCTCCGAAGTGCTCCATATGATGCGCGCATAGCTTCAACACCCGCTGCCACTCACCTTTCTCATTCCCGCCGACCCTTCCCCGACCTCCCAGTAGACTTGGCGCTTCCCCTTATTCTGCTGAAAATTCTCCTCCCCATTTCATGATGAGTAGGGGGGGGAGTCTTATAGGAGTACCCACTGCGGTTGCGCAGCCTCGCTGACTAAGCGGGCGGGAGGACTTCTCACCTTGAAGTGACGTCGACACTTAAAATTTCATTTCGTAAGGAACTGGCGTCTTCGTGTCATAAGCACCCTGATACCTTTTCCAGCAAATGAAAGTGCACTAATGCCACATTGTGGAACGCGGATGGGTCGGAAAATATCTTCGAGTTTATAGGATTCGGTAGATAAGTATTAGGAGGAGGCTGCCGAAAGCTCAGGTCATTTGAAGCATAGAAAAGGATAGGGATGAAAAGAAAAGCGGCTTCTTCCTGTGCATGCTTTTCCGTTGTTTGTTAACTAGAGGAACCAAGGAGATCACTGCTTAGCGTCCCATTCGACGGACGAAGTGCCCTCTACCAGGAACAGGGTGGCTTCCTATTATTTTTTTATTGCCTAAATCAAAACATTATTACTACTGGAGTACGTATTTCACGCTTTTAGATTTTTAATGACGATATCTATTTTTCGCGATTAAATGAAAAGTGAAAATTTACAAGCGCGCGAAAACGCGACGGGTAAGTATGAATGCCGGGAAAACTCCGTGTGACGTCATTCTGGTTCCCGCTGCCGCAAGTGAGGTGACCTTGGGGCGAGGCTCTGATACCCAGCTAGCAGATAGCGCTTGGCTTAAATAAGGATTTTTAATACCTTATCAAACGAAGAAAACTTTCCGACCTTAGCCAGTTTTAATAGGTGATTATAAAGACATTTTTCCCTGAGCTCTGTGCCTAATGCATGCATTGGCAACCTCAGACGATGTAAAACTCCTATCTACCCTTATAGAAACTAGGTATCTGTGACGTCACGTGGAGTGGAATCGCATGGGCGCCAATCTCGCATTTTTCAAATGAGGATAAAATTGACCATTGCCATTCGTCTAAATTGTGATTTCTAAAACCAAATAATTTGTATATTATGAATTCACTAATGGTGGGTAACGAATCGCAATCAATGCCTTTCGTTTTCTTTGACTAAGGAAACTATCCTACTCAAGCGGGGGAGAGCGAAGCTTCTAAAAAATGTCGGCTAACGTCGGGATACGATCCCGGTCCAAGGATTGCAACACCTATACCTCACCTTACGCTCTGTATTTATGCAAATGTTTTCTTGCTGTATCGAAGCAGGGAGAGCCAAATCGTCGTCAAACACCAACCTTTCCATCGCTGGAAAACTAATGAATAGTCTCATGTAAAAATATATATCTTAAATTATAATTTAGACCTTTAATAATGACGGCAGTATCATGGACCGGAATACCATAGGTACAAAACTGGGACGTAGTCACAGAAGGAATAGAAGTCACAGAAGGGAGCTCAGGTAAATGATTTATTCCCCCACCCTGGAAATATGAATTCCACTCTTGAACGACTTAGTTTTGGGAAGGTCTTTCTCTAACCCATGAGAAACCAATATTTACGTTGGAACAGCAGGTATTATCGAGTTAACAGAACACATTTACGTATATAAAATCGTATCAGGCTTGATTTTGTGGAAGTTTACTATATCCATGATTAAAAAACAAATGGCAATTTCCACGCTATTTAATTTTAACACTCAACGACCGACCACTGTTTCAACACTTTGTGTCATTTTCAAGGTCCTTGAAAATGACACTAAGTGTTGAAACCATGGTCGGTCGTTTAGTGTTAAATTAAATAGAGCAGAAATTACCATTTGTGTTTTAATCATGGACATTTACACATATTTATCACTTTTCATCTTCGATCGCTGTTTCTCTCGGCGGGTGCAGACGATCAAATATAAGGATAGTGCGAGGAACGAGAAGAGAATAGGAGAAGAAAAGGCAATGCGGAGCACCATATTCCAAATGTCAATGCGGTGCATAGGCCATGCCATCAGACACGACGATTGCGTGAGAAACTGAAGGAAAAGTATCCCGAGGAAGACCAAGGTGGAAGATGAATTTGTATCGGGGAAGACGAAGAAGGAATAAGAATATTAAACAACAAACACAACTATCTTGGGAAAGGAAGAAATGGAGGGCAGCGAAAAAAACAATTTCAGTATTGAAGATTCATCAATGCATGAATCATTAACTCCAACATTGAAATAGCTTTATAGTGCTAGTGGATAATTACTCAAAATTTCCATCCTGCCCATTCTCAAGTGGTATGAATCACTGAATATTTATATATTGTGTATACTTTGTACCTCATTAAGTATGTTGTATTTTACATGTAACATGATATTAGCATTCACTCAGTAGGTTTTCGCAGATATTTCTCGCCCCCCTTCTTGAGTGGGCGTTTTCCTGCAGTGGGTTTTTTCGCCGAAGGATATTACACCCTTATCCTCATGTTTTTTCCCACAAACAGAAATCTTTTTTACCCAACATTTTCACACATGCTTGTTTATCTTTTTTGACATATCACTAATAGTGTATATTGCATATCTTTTGTATTGTAAAGGTTTATATACCATTTTTGATGTGTTTGCATTGACGCTATCGAGGGGTTAGGTGGAAGAAGGGACTTCATAGTCTCAACCTCGCCCTAATTAAGGCATATTATTATTATTATTCTCAATGATTGTTTACAAGAAGCCAGAATCGCTAACAAATTTTCAGATTTTCCCTGTCCATTTTTTTAATTTGAAGCTGCTTTCTCAGCAAATCATCTCTCTAATTAAATCGTTAAATTCCTGAAAATTTGTGGTTCTCAATGCTGTCCTTCGTGTCACTTTGAAAGATGCCTGATTTTTTTTGTCCGAGCAATCGAAACCCAGCTCATAGCCTCCGAGTCCCAAGCGAATCCTAAACAAATCCGTTTAAAAACTGTAAAGCTCTCTCTGCCCTTTTCCAACAGCTTTTGACGAATCTCTTAAGTAGTACTTCTCTGTCAGATCAAGAAGCCAGCGGCAAGGGTTGACACTTATTACTTTCCAGTCTCCGATTACATTTTAGATACTGAACGTATCGCCGATAGAATAACGAGATGAGAGCCGTAGTTCCAAGTATAACTCCATCACGCACCCTTTTTGAGTCAGCGGCTGAACTCATTTCAGCAGGGCCACCACCTCTCCTTGTATCGCTAAAACCTTCATCACGCGACCACATTCCTGCCTCGATGTTTTATCGCCGTAATAAAATTTTCGAACCGGAGATGGGGCCTTTCATTTATCGTGGTCGTTTTCTCGTCGCGAATTTGCGTTGTATATCTGACGATACACAGGGCAGTGACTTTATGTGAACGATTAAATAAATGGATAACTATATAAACACATATATGTGGTACAAGTGATGCATGGAAGACATGCAATGTTTCGTGTTGCTCCAGCAACGAGCACGCTGGTGCCTGGCTCCGGATACGACCAAGCGGAAAGGAGACGCAACTCGAGAGGAAACGAATACTAGAGATATATCAAGTGGGTAACCACGTAACAGATATATCCTTCCTCGAGCTATGACATTGCGACAGTGAAAAATGGCAACGAATAATGTTAAGGTAAATGAGAGCTATTCTGACCCCATATATTACAATAATAGGGTCGCTCTCAAACGATGAGTGAATTTGACGCACGATTTCGATGGATGAAAAATAATGAGGGCTCTGTTCAATAACACACGATAACCTCTCGGATTACTTTTGGTATTCATTCCTCTGTTGAGGCGAGTTTGCACGGAGCATTTCGCGAAACGCACACCCTCTTTCTTTTCACCTTTTTCATGATCTCCAAAGTTCCTGGCCATCCAGTCATCGTTCCCTTCGGTCGTAATGCTGACCCTGTCGCTCTCTTCAAAAATGTATTGGGCCAATCGGAATTTTAAGCTTCAAAATTGATTTGTTCGATACAACTAACTCCCATACTGGACAATAGTCATTTATATATAACAAAAAAATATATTCATACAATATTTACCAACATATTTGGAAGTTAGGGGGCGTCCGTCAATCACGTTGACGATTTTTGGACCACCTCCCCTTCTCCCTTGGTGAAATATCATCTACATCTACATACTACCCCGCAAGCGGCCTAAAACGCGTGTGGCAGGGGGTGTTAGGACACCAGCGATTTGCACATGAAATGGAAATGCTCTAACAAAATTACGACTGGCATTTATTAAAGGCCTTTATGTTTCGGGGAAAAAGGAATTCGCATATCTATCGGCAACATATCTCTCTTAATTTATCGCTTCTGTCGGACTAAACGTTTTTGACTTGAAATTGCCTATTCAAAAAAGATAGCTTTCTAGCGGAAGAGAAGAAGGGCAAGGGACGGCCCCGAATTGGTTACAACGGACAGGTTAGAAAGTTTGTAAAGGAGAAGAAATATGTCGCTATGAAAAGACTAGCGGATAGGAGAGAGGAATGGAGAGCTGCGTCAAGGTGAAATTAGGATTACAATGAAATATATTTAAAAAAAACTTTATAATTCCACATCAAGTAACTTATATTTACATTTCATTACCTCAAGTCGATTCCATGACGTCACGCCAGTAGACTACAAATCTTAGGATTTATCTACATCTACATAATACCCCGCAAACCGCCTAAAAGGCGAGTGGCAGGGGGTGATAGGACACCAGTCGTTTACAGCTAAAAAAAATGAAGTGCTCTAACGAGGTTGGGACTAGCGTTTGTTAAATTCCTTTATGGGGCGGGGGAAAAACGAATTCCCATATTTATCCGTACGGCAAAACATCTCTCTTAATTTATCGCTTCTATCGGACCTGGAAATATAGTGTGGCTCCAATATTATTTCCTCTCTTTCGCTCTTAAAGATATCCATTCTCAATTGTTCAAGCAATCTAAGCCTAGCGCGTAGCCTGCGAGTCTCCAGCGGCTCCCAGCCTAATTCGCTTAAAATCTGGGTAACACTGTCTGTACGCCCGCAGCAGTTTTTGACGAAACTCGCAGCCTTCCTTTGTATTTTATTCAGCTCGCGGATCAAGTCTTTCTGCACCGGATCCCATACGCTCGCTGCATATTCAAGGTGCGGTCGGACGAGAGCGAAATAGCACCTTTCTTTTACTTTCTCATCCGAAAATCTTCCCACAATACGCTTGATGAATCCTGATTTCTTCGGGGTTGTTGACTTATGACGCTGAACTTTCTTTGAAATGTACAAATTGCATTTTTTTCAATCAGGCCATCGATTCCACAGAACCATCGCACATGGGAATCAATGCGCAACACAGGATATCGCGAAGGCTGAGAATTAACAGATTTCGCCTCTCCCTCCCCGCTTTATTTTCTTACTAAACTGTCGTCATGACTCGCTCTAACGGATGGCGGAATTGCGAGCGACCACCGCATGGAAATGCTAGGCAACATTTCAACAAAAAATCGCTCGTGTATTGAATAAAACATGTTCGACTGTTTTCGCAATCCGAGCGCATGGTCAAGCATCTCGTGGGCGAGGCAGGCGGTCACAATGCTGCAGCGATGGGTAGTGGCAGTGGGTGAACGCAGTGCATGGGTGGTTTGCGAGCAATTGAGGCGCGAGGGGGGTGCAGTGTGGCGGACGAGAAGCGATTTGGAGGGGAAGTGGCAGGGGATGTATGGGTGGGCCGGCGAGGCCTCGGGCGAAATCCTCTGGACGACGGGCAGGAATATTTCACATGCATGCGTTCAACCGGATGGACATGGGATCGGAGGAAAGCGATCCGAGACTGAACGGAGGGAGTAAACCAGCGTAAAAAAAAACAAAAAAGTTTGTTTGATTGGTGAACGCAAAGTATTGGGCGCAGATACTAATTTCTTGGAGGCTTATTTCAAATTTGATACTGATACTATTATTGGTATTAATGTTGAAACATTTTAAGCTGATATTGTACGAACATACAGTACCATAAAAGCCATTGAATATAAAAAGTTTGAAACATTTGAAGTCATATTAAAGAAGGCTTCAGTTACTTTCCACGAACTCCCAAAGGCGAAAGAGCCCTCGGACCAGGAATCAAACTACTGACCTTTGAAGAATGATCGCAGGCTCTGCCGGCGTATAGAGTAGGGTGGTTTCCTATTATTTTTTATTGCCCAAATCGAAAGATGTCTCCTCCTGACTGACTCCTGGAGTACGTATTTCACGCATTTAGATTTTTTAATGACGATATCTGTTTTTCGCGATTAAATGAAAAGTGAGCATTTTCATGCGCGCGAAAACGCGCCGGCTAAGTATGAATGCCGGGAAAACTCCGTGTGACGTCGTTCTGGTTCCCGCTGCCGCAAGTGAGGGGACCTTGGGGCGAGGCTTTGAGCGCTGATACGACGCAGGATGCTAGCAGGTAGCAGAGTATCCTGCTAGCTTGTAGAGCTTGGCTTAAATAAGGATTATTAATACTCTATCAAGTGGAAGAAACTTTCCGACCTTCGGCAGTTTTAATAGGTGATTATTAAGAGATGTTTCCATGAGCTCTGTGCCTCATGCATACAATGGTAATCTCAGACGTAGATGTACTCTCGGATGCAGTCTGTAACAGTAGGTAATTATTGTTAGATGTAGATGAAATGCCGAATGGTCACAGACTGCTTGGTTCTTCACTCCATACCACGCCCATTGTGGTAGTAGCATGCCTTCCAGCGCATGAATCACCATCCCTGGGATCCCTGTCTACCTGCGCTCTTACCCTGCCACAAACTCCCGCGAGTGCGCTGGAAAAGGTTGCTTACCATTTTTGACGACAGATGGCTGCTAAGAAGTCTATTACATTTCATGACTAATTTTTTACTGTATTACTCTTAATCTTACGGTGTTTGCACTTTCAAACATTTATTTTGATGCCGCAGAATATTCTTGGTGAGTGATTTAATCAAAATGTCTCATTTATCAAGCCTCTTTGGAATAAATTCAAAAATTTACTAACACTCGTTATGACTTTTCCCGTCAATTAGAAACCGCACCTCAATTTTTCAATATTTTAAATAAAGAAAGGCAGAGCTCTAGTCAGTTCGAAAAAATCTTTCGCCTTTTACTAAAGATTTCCGTGGCGGGAGTTCATTTGTCTTTAAAGACAATTTTTGACTGTGCCCAACAGTTTCTGTTGGGCCAAAAATTCGGTACCCTCATCTACCTTGAATATAACCTCCGCTTACTTATAAAAGTCATTGTCAAAGTGAAGGTTATAGAATTTGATATTTTAACAATTTCTTTAAGCTATTGCAAATAAATCTTTAAAAAATAGAACCCCGAGAAAAAAGAAACCCCGTGTCTTTTCTGACGAAGTTAACCATATCTTACGGACGCCAACATAAGTACTACGAAAGATCAGATCATATAAATAAAATAAGAGAGATAGATTGTAGAACTGACAGATTCCGAATGTCATTTCTTCCACGATCAATAAGAGATTATAACGGCAGCAATAGAACTCGTAAATAGATTACATGACTTGTAGTGTAGCCAACTAACCTATGTAAAAATTAATGCATGTTTCTTAATTCAATTATTATTTCTAACAGCATATAGTAGTATAGTTTGTTAGAATACGGGACGTTTTTTGGACGGTGTGGTGTGCATGTGGGAGTCCAAATGCATGCTGGTGATTGATCACCCCCTGCCAAACACCCTAGAGGTGGCTCGCAGGATATTATGTAGATGTAGATAAATACTGACCTTTGGCTTTCCGGGCCACTGCTAAGACCAATACGCCATGTGGATACCTTAACTACCCAGGAAATTTTAACTCTAATATACTTCTACATTATACACTGCGATCCACCTCCAGGGTATTTGGCAGGGAATGATCTATCACGAACAAGCAGCATGCAAGAGAACCGCCTCATGCACACCACACGGTCAAATTAATTACGCTTAATAACAAAATATACGAGAACATGAATAGACAAAACTTGCCAACGGTTAGTATTCCCTTGGAATTGTTCACGATAAAAGACAAGTTATTATTAATTCAAAGCGTCTGAAACAAAACGCCTTAATTTAACCTAAATCAACGTTCAACGTGACTAAAAGAAGTGACCTTAGAAGTTATTGCTGTGCGGGAAAATAAATGCCGAAGTATAGAATACAATACCAAAATTTTCGTCGTTTCTGCGACTGCTTGTCTCAAAGCTGCGCCTTCAACCAATCATTATAAATCCTGTACCTATTCATTTCAGCGAACTAGCAATAATTTCAGTTTCGCAGTATAATCATTCGGCTACTCAAGTAACGATGATTGATTGACTTTTGCACTCCTCTATTTTATAAGCCACAACACAAACTATTACGCAGAAACCGTCGAACAACCATGGGTGATCGAGTAAAAATGGCAGCGTCCATAATGTTAACTCTTTTTGAAGGGGTACCACGTATCGGTCGATGAATATTTATAGCTCAATGAGTGAAAACGCAAACAATTGCATGACGACGGGAGGAATGCGGCCGGCGAAGCGATGAAGAAGCACGCGCGTATGTAAATCACTGCAGTTCATGCTCGATCGAGCGAGCACCTTATTTCGCGCACGCTGACCATCGTTTATTCATTCACACAACACTTGAGTGTGCGCAAAATCTGGTGGCCAACGTTACAGAGAATGTTTTCATGGCCTGAAATCGGCATCTAAATATGAAAAATTTACATAAATCTGATTAAAAATATTATAAAAAGCAAATACATAAAATTAACCAATACCCATAACATGAACCATTGCACACTATGGAATTAGAATTCATATGAAAACAGCTGCTTAACTGATAGTTCAATATTAAATAGAAAAACTTCACTCGCAGCCTCGATAAAGATGATATAACCAACGGTCGTATTCAATGCAAGAAACGAATGGTAAACGGCTAGCATAATAATTTGAGCGTATAAGTAAAGGAAAATTACAATGAACCTCCTCCTCCTAAGTACAACGTTCCCAATAAAGTTTCAATATTTTCCAATGAAGGTTTTTCACTATTGCAAATGGAACCTGCAAAAGAGGAGGCGCTGAGGAAAAGTGCAGGAAATGTACACGAGGACTCCGTTCTATTCATTTTGATTCCAATGGGGTCTATTGCGAGCACATTATTCAAACCCTAATGCTGCATTTGTCCACTCTATCCCTCATGCTTAAAATACAACCTATTCTAATGGCTATCAATATCATTTCTAAAGGCACTTGCAATTTTATCGTGAGGCTAAAAAATGTTAAATGGGCAGTGTTTTATTAGACTGTACTTATATTACGATCTTTTTTTTGTAAATAATTAGAACAAATAGATAAGAATTAACGATAGTTGGCTGCGAAAAATTATTAAATCATAAACTGCCGGAAAATAGGGATCTGAAAAGGGATTAGTATCAGGTTTTTCTTGTCATTGGCTCGTCTTGGTTTCGTTTTGGTTTTAATCGATTTTTATTGTCTTGGCATTTTCCTGTCGGATCCAAGGTTTCAGTCACTTCAAA
Organism: Ischnura elegans; assembly: GCF_921293095.1. Taxonomy (NCBI): domain Eukaryota; kingdom Metazoa; phylum Arthropoda; class Insecta; order Odonata; family Coenagrionidae; genus Ischnura; species Ischnura elegans. The sequence goes on along the minus strand of NC_060253.1, from coordinate 108,473,825 downwards.
TTAAATTTTCATAATCTACGTATTTTAATGTTTCCATTCATTACGATGAATTGAATGCTATAAATAAATTATGAGGAAAGAATAAGCTGAAAAAGTATCATAAATACAGTGGAGTACCCAAGATATTTGGCACCCGGGGCTTACCAGATGAAACCCTAACACCCACTGGGTCGAGATTCAATGCGCTTCAAGGTTCATTATTGGTGCCTCCTCCTCACGGAGGCGGTTTGGCAAGCCGCCCGTCCCCCTTGGAAATTTACTGAATTTATACGTATAAAAACAGCGAATAATGTACAGGGTGTTTCAGGAGAAATCTTTAGTACTTCAGGAGGTGATTGGGGAGACAAATTTTAAGTATTTTTAGTCCTGTAAACATGAGGTCGAATCTCCTTAGTTACTGAGCCATAGCATCGCAAACATTTTTTGGGATGCACTTGCAGTTACCATGGAAACGATTTTTCTAGGGTATCCAGCCTTTTCGACGTTTTATTAAATACTCAGATTTTTAAGGGCATTTAATAAATAAGTATGGGCAAAACCGTGCGATAGTATTTGTTTGAAAAAATTACTCTCCAAATGGGCGAAATTGCGCAATCACATTGTTGATTTTCGCCCAAAGCTCTCGTTTAATTAAGCGCAAAGGTTAACTGTTTCAAACAATTATAATCACACATTTTCGTCCAACCTTAATTATTTAATGTCCTTAATAATCTGGAGCAGTGGTTTGCATGTCTAGCGACCCACCTTTTAATTTTTTTCCATTTTCGCGACCCACCCCTACCCCACCCATGATTACACACACACATGCAAATACGTATGTATGCATATTGTACACTTAATTGTTATTTATATACATTTATATACGCTATTGTTTTCGTTTCAATGCAATAGGCAAGCATTGCACCAAGATTTTTTATGTTAAAAAAATAATAAAAATGACACATACATAAAATTAAAATTATCTGGTGAATCAGTTAAATTTGGTACATTTTCAAGAGCAACGCCGCGACCCACTTAAATTCCGCCCGCGACCCACTGGTTGGGAAACGCCGATCAAGAGTATTAAATAAAATGTCGAAAATGCTGGATAACCAGGAAAAACCGCACATGGTGACTGCAAATTGCGACCGAAATATGTTTGCGTTGCTGAAGTTCTGTAACTAAAGAGTTGAGACCACATGTATACAGGGCAAAAATCTTAAAATTGTCTCCCCTACCATCTCCTGAAGTATTGTGGATTCCTCCTGAAACATTCTGTATCTGATGGTGACAATTTAGTACAACGATGAAGGAATCGCTACCGGTTACTGGAAAAAAGTGGAGGTAGAGGTAGAAAAGTAACGAGTGAATAGGGGCATGAGGGAAGCCTTTGCAGTGTGCACAAGTAACGCCCAAAGAGATTACGAAAATGATGAATTATATTGGAGAGTCCGGTCAAGATGGGTGAATCGCCTTGCAAGCTCGCGTGGAGCAAATCCTTGGATTGATAGCCGAAGTTGACGAAGAGCCTGCACGTGCGAGGCGGGGAGGGATTTTTAGCGACTACGCCTCTCTTCATCGGAGAAAAGTGTGCCCAGTTCTTAAAAGGTGTCGGCAAGAGCACCCGATCCGATAAGCACACGATCCGCATGGAGAGTTAATTTCACTCGGACAAACACGTGCACGCGATTCCGAAATATCCGCAAGACAACAACGGGACGAAAATACGTTACAGTAACAGATTCCATGGCGGTGCAGTAAATCACGCACGGTTCGGGATGGTGGGGATCGGAGAAGGTGGCGCGGAAGTTCAAAATTGTTTCAAGCAGAGGTTGATGATGATGGAGTCTTTCAAAAAGGCCACACGGAGTTCAAGTTTTTATAGAAACATCCATTTCCACTACTCAATGGTAATATTTGCGACGTAAATATGAAGTACTTAATAATTAACGAGTAAAACAAAGCCATGCTTAAATCTAATTGGACCTAAACAACGTCCACGAAAGGAACCAAAAATGGTGGGATAGAAGTTGTGATGGCCGGATTTTTGGCAGAATAGCACGCACTCTCAGTGTAAATAAATGGATGATCTCTCGATATGGCTGCACAGAAGTGTAGTTTCCTTCACCAAAGAAAACAAAAGGCATTGAGTGCGATTCGTTACCCACCATTACTGTATTCATAATACACAAATTATTTGGTTTTAGAAATCCCAGTTTAGACGAATGGCAATGGTCAATTTTAACATCATTTGAAAAAGGCCAGATTGGCGCCCATGCGATGCCACTCCACGTGACTTCAAAGGGACCTAGTTTCTATACGAGTAGATAGGAGTTTTATATCGTCTGAGATTAGCAATGCATACATGAGGCACAGAGCTCAGGGAAACATGTCTTAATAATCACCTATTAAAACTGCCTATGGTCGGAAAGTTTCCTTCGTTTTTCAGCCGTGGAAAATAAAAGAGGCAAAATACGACTGGCACATAGTGTGACTCTTCCCAAGAGATTGAACAATCATCGGAGGAATCTCAGCGCCGTAGGATAATAACCACGTCCAAAGTAACTACGCCGCAGATTTCAGATAACTACCCTCGGCCGTCCATCAAGGATCCGATCCGAATCCGGGTCCAAAAAAAATCTTGGATCCGTGGTTTATTATTTTGGCACAAGGAGTATTTATTTTTGAGTTTTTTTTCCTGTGCCACCGAAAGTAGCACTGCATTGGTCTTTTACATACAGGATTCTCAACAAGTTAACAATAAAACGTACGCGAACGTCCATGCCTTGGATAGGGGATATCCACCCAGGCGGAACTCAAACCCGCGATCTCTCATTTGGCAGGCGAGAACTTCTGTCCCGCCGCAACCGACAAAGAAAATGTGTATTAATACATTATTTATTATATAATACCATAATAATACTTCAATGACGTGAACATAAAATTGAATTTCTGGTCAGAAAATGTATAATATACATTATTTATTATAAAAAATCATATATATATATACATTATAAATATATTGTTTTTTTTCCTATATTGTACATAAATTACATCGTAATTCACGAGGAATTTTCATGGTTTTCTTGAACGTAGGATGGGGGAACCTCTTAATCAAATTGTACTCCCATCGCTCATCTCGAGCGAACTGAAAAGGGACGGAGAGGAGAGAGGGGAGGCACTGATGACCACCATCTAGAAATATCCTCCTTTCCTTAAAATCTCCGGGACGTTGGGGAAGGAAGAGGAGGATAGGGAGGGAACGCGAAAAGAATGAATGGGATTGACGGGGTGGGCTCTCTCTTGGCCATTCGTAAGAGGGAGGCACGCGTTGGTTGATTCATGGCGAGCGAAATGCAGAAGTAGACGAGATAACGGGGAGGGGGTGGAGTGGTCTCCCCACGGACGAAGGGCAAGTCGGATGGATGGACCCAGAGGGATGAGAGGGATGAGCGCCGGAGATCACACGAGACGCTGAAAAATTACTATAACCTCAATCACTCCATCATTTCATTCCATATCCTCCCAGCGATAGCTCCAATAGGGTAGTTTCTTCATCAAAGAAAACGAAAGGCATTGATTGCGATTGGTTACCCAACATTAGTGTATTCATAAAATACAATTGATTTGGTTTTAGAAATCCCAGTTTAGACGAATGTTAATGGTCAATTTTAACCGCATTTGAAAAAGGCCAGATTGGCGCCCATGCGATGCCATTCCACGTGACGTCACAGGGACCTATATTCTTTACGAGTAGATATGAGTTTTACATCGTCTGAGATTATCAATGCATGCATGAGGCACAGAGCTCAGGGAAATATGTCTTAATAATCACCTATTAAAACTGCCTACGGTCGGAAAGTTTCCTTCTTTTGATAGGGTATTAATAATCCTTATTTAAGCCAAGAGCTATCTGCTTGCAGGGTACCCTACGCTACTGCCATGCTCGGCAGCAAACAGCCTGCATCGTAGCGGCGTTCATTGCCTGGCACCCAGGTGGCCTCACACAGCAGGGGCCAGACTACACGCGGGCTTTTCCGAGCATTCATACTTATCCGTCGCGTTTTCGCGCGCTTGATAATTTTCACTTTTCATTTAATCGCGAAAAATAGATATCGTCATTAAACAATCTAAAAGCGTGAAATGCGTACTCCAGTAGTAATAATCTTTCAATTTAGGCAACAAAAAAATAATAGGAAACCACCCTATTATGTCGGAAAAATGACCGTTTTATGCAATCACTTTCGCGATGGCTCCAGGGATGGAGAATCCCATCCCTTATTCCATCATTCGGCACGTCCCTTTTTTCCATCGCTGAAGTCATTGCAGGTAACGTCCTCCAGTCAATCTGAACGTTCGGTCGCTATCACCGATTGTTTATCCACGCTCAAGTCTTTTAATTGAAGTATCAGTTGCAAATGCGAAAAGTGGAACAATGTATGGAAAAAGCGTTAGTAGGAATGACCATGTGATTCCGAAAATGATGGTTGGAGCGATCACTCCTTTGGTCCCTTAAAACTTATCTCTGGAGCTATCACTCAGAGGGACGGAAAAAACTTTCGTGTGATGCAGGCTTATGGAGGAAGAGGCAGCTGCTGGATACCTTTAAACGATATCTTGGATCTTCTTGGGGCGAGGCTTTGAGCGCCGCATCGCTACGATGCAGACTGCTAGCAAGTATCAAAGTACTAAGGTAGCAGGTAGCGCATAAAGATTATTATTCCCCTATCAAACGAAGGAAACTCTCCGACCTTAGGTAATTTTAATGGGTGATCATTAAGAGACGTTTCCCTTAGCTTTGCCTCCTGCATGCCTCATGCACCTTGCCTCATGCATGCATTGGTAATCTCAGACGATGTAAAACTCCTATCTACTCGTGTAGAAACTAAGTCCCTGTGACGTCACGTGGAGTGGAATCGTATGGGCGCCAATCTGGCCTTTTTCAAATGAGGTTAAAATTGACCAATGTCATTCGTCTAAACTGGGATTTCAAAAACCAAATAATTTTTTTATTATGAATGCAATAATGTTGGGTAACGAATCGCAATCGATGCCTTTCGTTTTCTTTGATGAAGGGAACTACCCTATTGCTATTTAAGTACTCCAGTTAAGTTACAATATTCAATTTACGTGTAACAATATTTCATAATATTTCTTTTTGTACGGATTTGCATTTTTAGATTTTTTAAATCGCGTGACAATTTATTCCACATTTCGCAAGTGGTGACATAGAAATACCTAGCGTAAATAGAAGTTCTATAGTATGGTATATAAAGTTCTTCCATGTTCGTGAAGAGAGAGAGAGGAGATGGTGTGTGGGGTATGAACGGTTGAGACGGGACTTAGAGCGAAGGGGGTGGGGGGAGGCGAGTTACTAAGACGCCAGGTGTCGCCACTTCCCACGATCTCCCTGTGAAGAGGACCGCCCCCGTCGCCGCTTTCTTGGTTATTAATGGCCGAGGGAGGGTTGGAGGGGTGGTGGGTGGGTTTTGGAGGCGAGAGAGAGAGCGGATATAAGGGAGGGAATATTCGAGGAGTGTGCGTTTCACAAAAGGGGGCGTGCGAGTGAGTGGGGGTAGATCTCTCCCTTCTTTAAGGAGAGGAGATTGTGGGTGGGCACGAGGAGGCTCTCCGTCTGTGCATTCAGAGAGGTGGGGGACTCCGTGCACGGGGAAGTGGGGGTAGAGGGATGCGACATCGACAAGTGATAGCAGCACGTGCCACTTCTTTTCAATCTCTTACGTCTCATACCCGAAAGAGTATTGTAATCAGATAAGTTGCTTGATGGCAGGGAAAAATAAACTTAAACGAAAAAAATATTACCCAATCAGGCATTTTCTCTTAATCCGGCTGGCCTTGGTGTCGGGGGGTGGGGGGTCGGGGGAAGTCGTTGCCTGCCACACAAGAGGTCACGGGTTCCGCCTGGGTAGGTTGCCCCTGTCCAGAGTATGGATGTTCAAGCTCGTGTACTTTTTTAACTAGTTGTAAAACCCCAATTTAAAAGGCTAATATGTGTTGTTTTTGGTGGCATGGGATTAAATAATTAAATTATATAAAATTACTGTAAAATGAAAAATATGAAAGCTGCCGCCTACATTTCATGAGTTAGTGACGTCACAGAAGTTTAGGCTCATGAACTCGTTCAGGGAGACCCTATCCTTGATAGGAAGATACGTTCACCAGAGTGCTGATGAAAACGAACCACTTTAGACGGATGTGCGTGGACGTTAGGTAGCAGAGAAGCGGTTAACCTCTCGGTAGGAGCCAGGGACGTCATTAACTCAACTGCGTAAGGTTTAAGACCGTCGATTTTTCTCCTCAAATACGAGGAACAATGCCTCGTACATCGAGAATTAGGCGGCGAATCTAAAAATGGAAAAATGCCTGTCTCTTTTTTTTTCAAATTCTATCATTGCCAAAATAAAAAGAAAATTGGCGAACAAGCCCATTATTCTTCATTTACACGACGATTTGTTGGCAAGAGACTATTTTGAAGTTAATATTATGGAGTTTCAGTCGACGAAATATCCTGATACATGAATTGATTTGCTAACACGACTTGTTGTTAAATAACATAAAGTAATCTAGGGAAGAGTGTCACTCTAAACATTTCCAGTTATTGCTATGAATTTCTTGACTTTGCAACTGAATTGGGGTGATTATTATAAGAAAAATGAATGAGCGCGAAATATCCCTCAATTTTTTTCCCTTGATATGCCCGAAGGTGTCTTCTAAAAGCGTCTTGCTATGGACTAAAGTAATACATTTTAAGGGAAAATATTACTCGGTATTAAGAGGCTATCCGAGGACACAGAACGAAGGGGAAAAAGAAAATTTGGGGGTCAGAAGGTCCGACGAAATGTGAAATGATAGCAACACGTGTCAATATACCTCGCCGTCTCCCAAAGATTCCTTCTTACAATAATGACTAATTGCCCTGTTGACTTTAAAATTACGTTATAAGTTTTTCTTACTGAGGTTACTGATGGTAAGAAAATGAAACTCTCATTTTCATTCACAAAGACCTCCGAAAGGTTATGGACGAACTTTTCCGTCTGAGGTCCTGTAATGACACGACATGTTGGAAAAAGGCCCGGTCATAAAGACACTGTTTATAGTACTTAATTTTCCTTAAAAATCCTCTTGACCCACTCCTCATCCTCATTGGTCCAAACTATCTTCCCGCAGGAATTTCCATGATATTTCCTTCATTTACAATGCCTTAAATGGCAAGTTCCGATCCTCAGATATGCTGCCTTTCTTTTCACTCCACATTCCCACCCGCCCCTTCCGTAATAACCACCTACTACACCACCCCTAAATTACGTCTTTCTCTCTCTTTCTCAGAGATCACTTTTTTAAGTACTCCCTACCTCTTTCAATGCCATTTCGACTACTCAGCCTTCCCTGGATCTTTCAACGCCCATCAGATTATTCGAGAGGCAGCTTCGAAAAGCCATCTTCTGAATCCCTTTTTTTTCTTTTTTTGTATCCTTTTTATAGTGTTTTTATAGTTTATATTTGTTAAAGCTGCAGATTTTATGTTTTGTATTCAATGTAAAGGCCATTTTGGCTGTTTTTGAATAATTTAATAAATAAATAAAAAAGATAACTAGTGACGGGAGAAGTAAGAGGGAACTCATCAGCAGAATAGCCCAGGCGAAGAGAGCATTCCACCAAAAGAGAGACCTGCTTACAGCGGGAAACTTAAATATGGAAGTAGAGAAACAATTTATAAGAACCTACATATTTGGAGTATGCGGAAATACGGAAGTGCGGCATGGACAATGACCGAAGCGGAGGAAGCAAGGATAGAGGCCTTCGAAATGTGGTGCTACAGAAGAATGATGAAGATCAAATGGATCGACCGAGTTAGTAACGAGGAAGTCCTAAGAAGAGTAGGAGATAAGAGAAGCCTCATGAAAACCTTAACAAGAAGACGGAACAACCTTATAGGCCACATCTTAAGACATGATGAAGACAATCGTCGAGGGACAAGCGGAAGGCAAGAACTGAAAAGGAAGACCTCGAACAAAATATATGGAACAAGTAAAGAGAGATGTGAAAGAGAAGAAATACGTAGGAGTGAAAAGATTAGCTGATAGGAGAACTGAGTGGAGAGCTGCGTCAAACCAATCCTAGGATTGTTGACCAGTGATGATGAAGTAGCATTACCAACTTCAAAACTGAAATAGGGACTGATGATAAAACAGACGAATTCACAGCACCAGTGCTCTCGAGGCAGGGCGCGGGTAAATGGTTCTCGGGTGTCCTACCGTGTTTGATCCTCCATCGACATCCTTGCCGTTGAGGCTATTTATGCCAATATTATTAAAAGAATAAAAAATTTCGCCACAGCGGATTTTTACAAAAATATTTATTTTCCATTTTTCCGTTTGATGATATATTTTCATATTTGGCATATTTTGCTGGTTTGGTGGGAGTTATGTGAAATAAAATGCCAATTGTTTCTGAAAACCAGGACACTTAAATTTCAGAATGCGGCACTTTTATTTGAAAAATAATTGTGAAAATTGCGGTCTTGGCCTGATTTTCTCGATTCCCACCCATCGTACGGCGTAATAGATATCACAAGGTAAACAGTAGGAGGGGTGTAAAAATCAGCAAGCTGGCATTTGTTGGCCGTTTTCAGACGGCGAACGATAACTTAGGCTATTTATGCCAATAATGCAATGGAGAGGAGAAAGAAACCAAGGGTTAGTTGACGTGAGCTAGCTTTCAACTAAGTGTGAGGCTATTTATGCCAATTTTACGCCTTCCTGGCTGAAGGAGCGAGACACTAGGAACGGCAATTGCTACTGCTATGACGGGCGTCCCTTTTCAGGGATCGTTTCCGCACTCAGACGTAGACGGTTAAAGGAGCTTGGGTAGCAAAACCTACATGACAACGGACGTAGGGAGAGGAATGAGTGACACTCAAATACATAGGATTTCACTTTTTCCCAGCGAATGGTGGCACTATAAAAGCCCGATCAGTATATATGAGGCATGGTGACGATGGAAAAGGACACCATCAAAATGTCGGCAAATTAAGGAAATTACCCGGATAAAATCCCGAGAAGAGTTTTGCAACACTTACATAGTTGGAAATGAGAGTCGTATTCCGGAAACTGACTCAATCTCCAGTCCCCACTCTTCCTCGATGGTTTAGATTTCAGACTCAAGTAGAGTTTGAGTTATAGTTCCATTCTAGAATCAAAGTTTGACTCGACTCACTTGAGCTATAGTCATCGTCGCAACTTTCAGCCGTAAAATTTTGGTATCTTTCTGGAATACGGCCCTGAGATCTGAGCTACAGTATCAATGCGGTCGAAGTTCAAATGCAGACAAATACCGAAATACTGTCTCCGTGAATACACTACCTCCGTTGCTGCTGCACCCAGCTCCTGCGCCTGCAAAATATGCATCTGCCGAGTCACGCCGGCCTGCACTTTACGTTGTTAACGGCCAGATATGGATGGCTGAACCTTGATACGTCCACAGAAAAATATACTGTATGGATGAGAAAAATAGGGGATCTTTTAACGGGACTGAAACAATGGCACCGGATATCACAATGGCATAACAATGGCATCGGATATTCTTACGATTATTTGCAGACGACGCTGTAGTTTACAGAGAAATCCGTTTCAGCAAAGATATAGATGAACTAACGAATGACCTTGCTGCTATCCAAGCTTGGTTCGATGCTTGGCAGTTAGGATTAAATTTGGAAAAATGCGTCGTAATGAATTTCTGGAAGAAGAATAACTCCCTACAACGTAGCTATATCATTCGGGGCACCCAATTAAAGGCAGTTGAATCCGTGAAAGATCTAGGAGTTAAACTCAATAATGATCTATCGTGGAATAAACATATTCGAGAAATAACCGGTCAAGCTAATTGTAAAATGGGTTTTGTTAAAAGAATATTAGGAAAGTGCAACGACAAAGTGAGAGAAATTAGCTACTTTTCCCTCATTAGACCACATTTGGAATACGTTGCCAGTGTTTGGGACCCTCATGAAAAAGGCTTAATAACAGAGTTAGAACGCGTGCAAAGAAGAGCTTCCAGGTATGTGAAAGGTCGTTACGATAGTCTTGTTAGTGTAACTGACCTCTTAGATGAACTCGGATGTGAATCTCTGTCGGACCGTAGATTGAAAAATAGACTAAACCTTTTAGATAAATTCAAGAGCAGTGTCTTTTCTGACGACGTTAACCATATCTTACGGACGCCAACATACTACGGAAGATCAGATCATATAAGTAAAATAAGAGAGATAGATTGTAGAACAGACAGATTCCGAATGTCATTTTTTCCACGATCAATAAGAGATTATAACGGCAGCAATAGAACTCGTAAATAGATTGCATGACTTGTAGTGTAGCCTACTACCACATGTAAAAATTAATGCATGTTTCTTAATTCAATTATTATTTCTAACAGCATATAGTAGTATAGTTTGTTAGTATACGGGACGTTTTTTGGACGGTGTGGTGTGCATGTGGGAGTCCAATTGCATGCTGCATGCTGGTGATTGATCACCCCCTGCCAAACACCCTAGAGGTGGCTCGCAGGGTATTATGTAGATGTATCAAACCGCTAAAATTCTATGCCCTTGAGAAGAAGGAATAATCAAGATTGAAAGAATACTAACGAGTAAGGTAGAGTTTCGCAAGGAATGCCAACGGTAAATATGAGCGTTTTCTATTGGTTCGATGACTATAAGAGAGAATCCATTTCTGAACGCAATTGTGACATACGCAAAGATGAATGATGATAATTCATTGAAACCCGGGTCGCGCTCTGTTTAAAAAGAAGTGGTATAAGTAATTATGTGAAATCCAAGAGAACTTATAATGGAATACCACAAAGTTGATGAAGAGTTGGTGAATTTTGTGTTTTAAACTAGACTAGTTTTTAAAATTATAAATCCTTATGGCTTACATAATTATACGATTACTATCATAATGCGATAAAGCGAAGTATTATAAAAGAGTAGATTGCCAAGAGAAAGATATCAACGTCGTCGTTTCTTCTGATATTACATTTGATTGAGTCCTCACTGCCAAACAAATTTTTTTTACTTAACTATTTCGGCATTTTCCAGCATTGCATTACATAAATCTGCCCTTCTCTCCCATTATAATGTAATCGCAGTATATTCTCACAAAAAATTCGAAAAGAAAACTAGATTAACCAAATAGAAAATTCGCTAAAGATTTTATCATAACGTGGTGCATTCGAATGGTTGATTCCTGCACTTCGTATATAACACTCAAGTAAGAATTCTACCTTCCCAGTTCAGGCTCCATCTACATCTACATAATACTCTCAGGGTACTCTTCTAATAATTTCTCTCACTTTGTCGTCGCACTCTCCTAATATTCTTTCAACAAAACCCAATTTACGATTAGCTTGACCGGTTATTTCTCGAATATGTTTATTCCACGATTATTGAGTCTAACTCCTAGATATTTCACGGATTCAGCAGTCTCTAATTGGGTACCCCGAATTATATACCTACGTTGTAGGGAGTTATTCTTCTTCCAGAAATTCATTACGACGCATTTTTCAAATTTAATTCTAACTGCCAAGCATCGCACCACTTCCATCCGTTCGAGAGACTAAAGTGCCTCCTCGGCTGTCGACCACTCCTCCCCTAATTCGTTGCGCGCATAATTCAAAAATAAAAAATGCGAATGCCATTTAGTGGGGATGGCTGATGTCGTCCGCTTGAGTAAACACTGTAAGTCCCCCCACTCTGGCGAAATGAGATTCTGGCTATGTGCCGCGGCGGGCTTTTACGAGCTCTGCCAACAACTCGCAGCAATTATAAAGTAATCTGCACGGTAGCGGGGGTATCAAGGAAATAAGATATCTTAATTGAACTTGGCGAGAAAACTTCGTTCGAATGGTCAGGGGCGCAGAGTCCCACCCATAAAGAGTTGAACAAAGTTATTCTACCCCACAGTAGGGGAGACCGGGGCACGTTGGCCCGTTTTTTTTACATTTTTAAATATTTTTTTATTTTTGCATAGTTAACTGTATTAAATTATTGCTAAATTATAGAACAGTCTTTCTAAATCTGGATGGAAATAATAAAACATGAATATATGAGTTATAAATTTAAAAAAATAAATAAATACTGGGCATATGACAGGCGGGCCAATCTGCCCCTACATCGGGGCAAGTTGGCCCAGCGGCTGGGGCACGTTGGCCCATGTGTTTTTTGATAAGCTGAACTAGTATGATTTTAGGAAATCAAAATAAAACCAATAGTTATCAAGAAATATATTTCAATATATGTAACCATTTTACTAAAACAACGGGAAAGCTTTAAATGATTAGGATTTCTAGCGTGCTAATACAAACCGGTTGACTTTTGTGACTGTCCAGATACAAAGGATCAGCACAATTATTGCTCTTGTGAAATAGTACGCGGATTTCATTGTTCACACATGTCTAATGAGCACAACGCTTACAATTTGTGCGCTAAATACATGGTGCTCCAGGCTGACCGTCGAAAAAGGCACACTTTAGGCACAGTGAATCTTCATCTTCCTATGTCGGACGAGCGTATTTTATTTTTTTTAGCTCCAGTTGGCATGCGTTACATTGCGATACTATGTTACGTTCAAATAGATGTCTGTCTTCACCACTGCGCTTATATTTTAGTAGCCTCTGTGAATTTAATTGAGTCTTTGTGTGTGATAAATTGAGACGCAACCCAACGCTCCCAAAGACGACTAGTCGCAGACCCAGCAGAACCTCTGGAGTTGACTATTGATGCAAACTTACCCTCAAATGTAACAGAAAATAATCCATGTAAGTGAGGAAGGGGTAATCCAGCTTTCGAGCTCAATTTAAATTGTAATCCAATTCTTCCTACTGATGAGGTAATCAAATGCGTAAGTCCACTCGACTTTTTTTTCATTTTTCTCGGATGAACTGCTTAAGCACATTTGCATAAACAGTGACTTATATGCTAACCAGAAAAATGTAAATCTAGCTTTGGAGAAGGAGGAACGTATGACATGATAAAGTCAGATAATATGACATGTAATGCTAATGTCATGCTACGATAAATTCCCTAATAAACGTATGTGTTGGTCCAAAAAGGTAACAAAACTTAACAAAAGGTACTTCCCCACATTCATGTTTGCAAGCATGCATTGTAACCGATTTGAAACAATATTAAGTCATTTACACCTGAATGACAGCTCAATTGATGATGGAAGTGACATTTTTGACGAAAAAATGCATAGGACGGGGCATGTTGGCCCGGGTGGCCAACGTGCCCCGTCATCGCTGGGCCAACCTGCCCCATTGCCATGTTTACAATAAACTCTATTCGTTACAAAACTCACTGCAGCAATTTAGATTGTATGCCGCACAGAAGTTATCCTTAAACTATGAGCTTTAATTATAGTACTCAACTATTGGGCCCAAATTGATCAAAACTTAAAAAACACACATTTTACCTGGGAGTAGAATTTTACTGAAACACGCGCAAATACAATTAATCGCTACAACTTGTCAAAAACTGCTCCGCCAGTCATAATGGTGTTGTGGAGAAAGGGGAAGTGTGCTATCAATCTTTTGATAGATTCCTAGCACGATTCAGTGTCTATTGTATGAATTAACTCGACTGGGCCATCCTGCCCCTATGGCCAACGTGCCCCGGTCTCCCCTACTCATGACCAACCAGGGCCAAAGTTGTATCTCGTTGACACCGGCGTCGACATGGTCGAGTGGCTATAAGTAGTGAATTAAAATAATTAGACGCCCATTTCAATGTCTTTAATAAAAGAGTTCAATTTAAAATTTTAAGTAACAGTATTATCAGTTTTCCTGTTGCCTCGAGAGACTTATTCACCATTTAAATTTTAGCACTTTTAAAGCCTTTCAACACTCATAAAAATTCACTCTCCAAGTGATTATACCAGATGGTTGACTTGGATAGGTGAGGGTAGAGCTCACTCCAAACGAAGCCACAGACATGTGAGATTTTATTTGGGGATGTCCAAAGGATAATGATCCAGGATCAGAACCCCTAATCCCTCGGATACCTTTCAGCCAATCCCTCTAGCCAATACGTTACCTCGCTTCCCTCACAACGAAGGATTAAAAATGTTTCTCTGACAAAGTGCTGCGCAACCTGGGTCTTGATTTACCATTAGGATTTTGATTTTAGAACAATCGCACACAAAAACTCTCGGAGACGAGCAATGCTCAGCAAAAACGCATGAAGCGGGGTCTCGCCCGGATGGCCAGCCGTCCTGGACAGTCCGCCCACGGACCAAACAGTTCCATCACCTTGGTTGAAATAAACACAATTTTCCACGATATCGTCACGAATATAATCAGAAGATATAAAATTACGAGTGTTTATTTCAATATGGAATAACGCCATTCCATCATCCTCAGTTCTTCTGATTTTATTCGTTCCATCACGCTTTAATTGCATATCTATGTCGGATACATACGATCGCGATTCGTTTTTTTTATTGGAGGTAGAGATTCACTGTCAATTTCATTTGTAATTTTAATGACGTCATTCTCCAGTGACTGCATAATTTTTGCTCTACCAATAATTACTCTTATTTAAATGAAAAGTGCAAAGAAGGTAGTTTATGCCCACTTTAGTATTCACTTGCACTTACAGTTTCGACGCATTCACGCATCCTATCTAGTCACGCGAGTCAACATTAAAGTGGATATCCTTTATACATTTCATTTCACATAATTATGTTCCACAAAATCTCACCTCATACCGTTTATTTCATACTTGCATGAAGTAACAAAACAATGAAAATTCTCAATGGAAATTACGAATGTTAAATATAACGTCTACTAATACTATGAGGCTAAAAATTTCAGGATATCTACATCTACATCTACAAATTACCCTGCGAGCCACCTCTAGGGTGTTTGGCAGGGGGTGATCAATCACCAGCATGCAGCATGCATTTGGACTCCCACATGCACACCACACCGTCCAAGAAACGTCCCGTATAATAACAAACTATACTACTATATGCTGTTAGAAATAGAATATATAATAGAAATTCAGAAACATGCAGTAAGTTTTACATAGGTTAGTAGGCTACACTACAAGTCATGCAATCTATTTACGCGTTCTATTGCTGCCGTTATAATCTCTTATTGATCGTGGAAAAAATGACATTCGGAATCTGTCTGTTCTGCAATCTATCTCTCTTATTTTATTTATATGATCTGATCTGCCGTAGTACGTTGGCGTCCGCAAGATATGGTTAACTTCGTCAGAAAAGACACTGCTCTTGAATTTATCTAAAAGGTTTAGTCTATTTTTCAATCTACGGTCCGACAGAGATTCCCATCCGAGTTTATGTAAGAGGTCAGTTACACTAACAAGACTATCGTAACGACCTTTCACATACCTGGCAGCTCTTCTTTGCACGCGTTCTAACTCTGTTATTAAGCCTTTTTCATGAGGGTCCCAAACACTGGCAGCGTATTCCAAATGTGGTCTAACGAGGGAAAAGTAGCTAATTTCTCTCACTTTGTCGTCGCACTTTCCTAATATTCTTTTAACAAAACCCATTTTACGATTAGCTTGACCGGTTATTTCTCGAATATGTTTATTCCACGATAGATCATTATTGAGTCTAACCCCTAGATATTTCACAGATTCAACTGCCTTTAACTGCTTGCCCCGAATGACATAGTTACGCTGTAGGGAGTTATTCTTCTTCCAGAAATTCATTACGACGCATTTTTCCAAATTTAATTCTAACTGCCAAGCATCGCACCAAGCTTGGATAGCAGCAAGGTCATTCGTTAGTTCATCTATATCTTTGCTGGAACGAATTTCTCTGTAAACTACAGCGTCGTCTGCAAATAATCGTAACTTACTCTGCACTACTTCGCCAATGTCGTTTATATAAAGAAGGAATAGGAGTGGGCCAATGACACTACCCTGAGGAACGCCAGATGTCACTCTAACCTCATTGGAGACTGCACCGTCTAATACTACTCTTTGGACGCGGTCGCTCAAAAATTCTCTAATCCAGGAAATGACATCTTCGTCTAGACCATAAGATTTCAGTTTTATTATTAACTTTCCGTGGGGTACTTTATCAAATGCCTTTTTGAAATCAAGAAAAATCGCGTCTACTGGAATGTTGTCTTCCCCGGAGACTAAAATATCGTGGGCGAAAAGCGCTAACTGAGTTTCGCACGATCTGCTTTTCCTGAATCCATGTTGATTTCCCATTAATAAGTTTTGCGCGTCTAGGTGTTTCATTACCGAGCTGACTACGATGTGTTCAAGGACTTTGCAAGAGATGGACGTTAAAGATATCGGCCTGTAATTAGATGGCTGTTCCTTGTCTCCACTTTTAAATTTTGGCGTTACATTAGCGATTTTCCAGTCATTAGGTACTTCGTGTTGCTTGATGGATTTACTGAATATTAGCTGCAAGTAGGGGGCAAGTTCTGAGTCTAGTTCTTTATATACGCGAGAAGGGATTTCGTCTGGACCAGGTGATTTATTTGGACTAAGCGATTTCAATATATCTTCTATTCCGAGCGTACTAATGTCAATAGCTGGCATCTTATGTAGACAGGGATTGTCATCGGTCTCGGGTGAGTTTTCGGAAGGCTCCGTGAACACGCTCTTAAAGTAGGAATTTAATAAATTGGCTTTATCGTAACTGCTTGTCAACACATCTCCATTGTCGTTTCTCAGCGAACATACGGTAGATCGTTTACCTTGAACTTCCCTAACATATGACCAAAATGCTTTTGGGTTATCCTGTAACTGCTCTACTAGTGTTTTTCTTTTAAAATTCGTGAACGCATTCCTGAACGCTTCCTTCGTGGCGGCTTTAGTCATCCTATATTTTTTAATTATTAGCTCGCGTTCATTAGCGGATAAATCCGTGCTCTGACTTTTTTCATTTTAGCATGACACGCTCTCTGTCGCCTCAATGATTTTCTCACTTCCGCGTCGTACCATCTCGGTTCGCTGCCTTCTTTTACTATTTTACTAGGGATGTAGCTATTTATTCCCGAAGTTACGAGCGAAAGAAAAGCTTTCCAAGTATTCTCTACATTTAACTTTAATACTGATTCTTGAAACTCGGGGAAAGCATTTTTCATATGACTCTTAAACCCATCAAAATTAGCTCTTTTAAAAATGAAAACTTTACGCTCTTTTTTAAAGTTTACAGCGGTATTTAGAGAAAACTTTGCAGTTACTACCCTATGGTCACTTATTCCTTCGACAGTGCCAACGTTTATTACCTGATGTGGTATATTTGTCGCTAATAAATCAAGAATATTTTCTCCTCTGTTTGGTGCGGATGCTATTTGAAACAATGAATTAGATGTGAAAGTGTGTAATAAAGCCTCGCAGATCACTTTATCCCTCCCACCAGGAATGAAGCTATAAGTCTCCCAATCTATAGAAGGTACGTTGAAATCTCCACCCACAATCAAGTTTCTTTCAGGATACTTGGATGCTACGCTGTTTATTTGATTTTGAAAATCCAACATTGACGTTATATCTGAGTTAGGTGGTCTGTAATACGAACATAATAAAATAGTTTGGAATTTTGGACATTTAATTAAACACCACACAGATTCAACGCTGGTCTCAGTTACGGTTATCGCTTGGCTGACGATTGAATTCTTTACAGCTATAAAAACTCCGCCCCCAACTCGATTAATTCTATCTTTTCGATAAACAGTGAACGATTTTGGGAAGATCTCATTGTCTGAATCATCATCTGTTAGCCAACTTTCTGTTCCAAAAATGACGTTACACTTCATACTATGAATTAAATGGTGGAATTCGGGAATCTTATTTCTTAAACTACGGCAATTAACCACAGCCACGATTAAAACTTCGGAAGTAGTAATATTGCGATTCGGGAATAATTCTGATTTGCTTTTGTCGAATAGACTATTCACAGGCTCTATACCGCTGATAAATGGAAATGCATGTCTTATTGACACACTATCAAAATGACTTGAGCCTTGACTGCCTTTGAACGTGTTGCTCGACTGGCGCTTCTCGTGCTTAAATGTAATACCTGAAACGCTGATTTTTCTCTCTACTTCTCTATTCTCATTTCTGGAAGAATCTGGAAGATATGAACAACGAGGAAAGAGAAAATGTGTGCATTACAACGCAGGAAATAAAACCGCACCATTGAAAATACTGAGGCGAAAAAGGAGCATAGGGAATACTCATGGCAACTCGTGCCTCCAGTTTTAACTTATCGACAACGGGAACAAAAGAATTTTCAGCGAGATATCCATTACTCCGCAGTAAACGAAAAAACCGGGCGTTTGACAATACACACCGGCGAAGTAAGGAACATCGAACTTTATTCTAATGGCAATTCGTATATTTCCATCTGCCAGTTCCCATCATAGGACAACTAGGAGGAGAGTGTTGGTAAGATATCACGGTTGGCTGATTATTTCTTGAGAATCTGCCACATACGATGGGAATAACGCATGTATTGGTAACAATTTAGGTTTGAAAAAAGGCTTTTACTATTACGACACCGTTTTTGTGCGCGGAACAGATTGAACTACGAATGAAATATTGCTCGAAAGAGGCCGTATACTTATGAACTTGAGACCGTGACGATTAGTAAGGTTTTTTCTCATGAGGGTCTGCTTTTAGTTGAATCCGTAACAATACCTCCAAATACCCGTGTTCAAAGTAACTGGAGCACCAATTGTTGACAGTAAGTTAATGGTGGCCGAGGGTCGTGTTTAGCGATCGTATAAACCGATTGCTCAGCTTTTTTAATAACTGTTCAGTTTATACCAAGGGCTCAACCAGCGCTCCAACTAAACAGCAATACACATGTGGTAACAGCCGTTGCTGCGAACTTGCGCGGGCGATTAGAAAAATGTTACGATGCAACGGTATGCAAGCAAAGCCTCCAAAACGTAGCAACATCTGCCAATACTTGCGATAAAATAGACTGGAGAGAGAACAGAAATGAGCCATAATAACGCAATACGATAATTTCCGAAAAACGAGCACGCAGCTCGCCACGTTAGAGCGAGGCAAGACGAAGGTGAAGCGGGGGCTTCGTCTTCAATAGGAAAGGACTCTTAATTTGGCAGCATTGTCGTGAAAGGTAGCGGCAGACTCCTGACCACCCATCTAGTAACTATCCCGCAAGCCGCTTCAATAGGCGTGTGGCGGGGGTTGCTAGGACACCAGCAATTAAAAAACATTTAAAGGAAATGTGCGCACTGAGTTTCACCAACCATTTTTATTGCTAGGAGGTAACAAGGAATTCCTGTACTTAACCGTTTGGCCAAATATCTCCCTCCATTTAACATTTCTGTTGGACCTAGAAATACAGTGAGGTTCTAGGATGATGTTCTACACGTTCCTATGAAAGAACCCATTAACTCACTCACAAAAGAATCCACTCGCTCACTAAGAGAGTCGTTTGGTTTGGATAGGTGAGGGTAGAAATTACTCTGGACTCTGCCTGGGATGCAAGGAATTTACAAATTCAGGATGTTTTCCTTTTCTATGATCCATCGCGTTCTCGAGCGAGAAAGAGAGAAGATGATAATACGAGAGGAACGTTTGACCGAGACACAGTGAATTCATAAATGGAAGGGAAAACATTCTTCCCCTTTAGTTCGCATGAGGGAAAGGAGGATGAGTAAGCTGCTAGATACGACTCCCCCCTTGTCCCTCTTCTTGATTCCCAATGTACCACTCGTTGAAAAATTTCGTGGTCATCGTAATGACAATTTCAGCGTGTACATTTTGTTCATTAAAATATTTATAATATATGCTTTACATTGTTAGGCCTTTGCCCTTTTGACCTGTTTGTTAACAGCAAGCCTACTTGTTTGAACTTCAGTCGTTAAATCTTTTACATGTTAAAATATTTCTTGGAGTGTAGGTCAACGTATGTTACGCAAAAAAGGTATAGCCGACGTTTCTGTTTATTTAAAACCATCATCAGGGCTTAACTTTGTACAAATTTAGTTTCAATATCAATAAATATGTACAAAGTGAAGCCCTGATGATAGTTTAAAATAAACAGAAACGTTGGCTATACCTTTTTTGCGTAACATACGTTGATCTACACTCCAAGAAATATTTTAACACGAATTAAACTAGGTCAAGATAAGGAAAAAAATATTAATCTTTTACTTTTAATTTGGCTCTCCAATAAAAAAAATTAGCAGTTCATTCGCATAATTAACGAATTCTAACGGAATAATGTAAGTTATCATCCCATTATTCGTTAAGTATAACCCGGTAAGGAGAGAGTCCAATCTGAGCTATATAGCTAAGTCCTTGTTACGCTACTAAAATGTAAATTATAAATATATCATGAGCCTAGTAGGTTATTCATAATAACCAGTATGCGAAGGTTTACAACGATTAATCAGAATTTTAAAGGGCAAAAAAGTTGGAACATTTTGTGGAATTAGAGCGTGTCTGCTGAAACATAAACTACAATTCTCGCTAATCCGAACATCAGCTTAATCCAAGCGACTCCGAGACGATTTTTCAAAAGAAAATTAACCTTTGGTTATTTATAATATAATCATATTCTAAGTAAGTAAGTCTGATTTACGCCTAACACACAGTAAAATAATTCCTTAGTACGTATACGAAGTTATAAATATAGTTCAAAATATACACCAAAAAACGACGTACTAACAATATTCAATACTTCATTCAAAGTAAATTACAACAATGGGGAGTGATGACTGCGGAAAGTACCAGGCGTGCTTACGAGTCAGCAGTGTGTGCGAAGAAGCGGTGGAGCGAGTATAGTCTTTTCCAGTCACGTGGTTCTAAGCACTGCGAAGACTTCTGATTCGTTCTTCCGTATCAAACCGGTTTTTTACTATATTTTTGGCCAAAATGAACAATAAAGTAATGCGAGCAGGGTTCTATCCCAAATAGTTCGAAATAGCGGAACTACACTGTACTCTAATAAAAATTATTCCTTTAGGCATTTTTATGAATTTTCCTAGAATTTCTAACAGCGTGTTTTTCATGTAATAACCCCTTAGGCACATTGCCTTAATGATTAGTTGGCAAGTTTTGCCTTTGCATGAAAGTCGGAGTATAATTTGTTAGTATGTTTAACATCTTTATAGTAATAATGTTTATAGTTCCACTCAAATATAAATTTTAAGAAATAAATGGCTAAAGGAACATAGGTACCCCTTTGGAGTTAATACTCCGTTTTGGGGTTACCGACTCGTTCTTCAGTTAGACTGCTTTTGTACATATTACACAAAAAAATGTTACCATGCTGGATCATTCGCATTGAGAAATAATAAGCTCCTTAGCATATGAAACATATATAATATGTAAACATAATATTTATAAATAAACATATAGAATATGAAATCACTAACTAACATAAAACAAACAGTGCATCTCACTCCTTTCATCACAATACCTCATTCACCTAAGCAAATGTGAAACACATTATGTGCAAACAACCACATCTTTACCCTTTTGCAATATCTGTATACATTCTTTTCATCAGTTATGTATTTTGGTAACTCACAGTAAATTTTCGGTCCCAAGAATAGGTAACTTTGTTCAAATAATTCTGTTCTTGGTCTGGGAATGTGTAAAGTATTACAATGCCGGAGATAATGTGATATTGGTAAGTTCTTTTCACCACCTCTAATATAAAATACTCTAAGGACCTTGTAAACAAATAAATACCTCAAAGGTAAGATGTTTATTTTTTTGAATAGGGGAAGGGAATGAGTTAAGTTTGATGCCCTCAGCATTACCTTTATCATCTTTTTCTGAGTTACCAGGAGTGGTTGCAAATTAGTCAATTATGCAATTATGTTCGTGTGGTTTGCATGTGGGAATCCTTAAGCATGCTCGTGATTGAGCACCCACCGCCAAACACCCTATAAGTGGCTAGGCAGGGTATCATGCTGATGCAGATGAAAAATTAAGAGCTGCGTTACATGAAGCGAACTCAATTTGAGAGGTGAGCGGCAGAGGAGGAAAAGAAAGAGGGTAGAACGAGAGAGAGGGAGAGAGAAGTTGGAGGGAGAGAGAGAGGGAGGAAGAAAGAAAGTGACAAATGAAAGGGAAAACATTCATCCCGTCCACATGGGTGGGTGGGGGAGAGAGGGAGGGGAGGGGATGGACACCTCCTCACTCTCCCCCCTTCCCTCGCATTCCAATCCTCGTTCTCGACGGATTCCTAAACCTGCCGAGGGAGACTCAATTAACGCGACGGGGTCGTCCCCCCACACCCCCATCCCACCTCCAAGGGAAAAGAGAAGAGGAAGGGGGGGGGCGGGCCTTGGGTGTTTGTTGGCCGCGGGCGCTTATAAACAGCAGTCGATGGGTACGAGGGGGAGGGGCGGGCTCCATCAACTCTCGGGTGGTAGTAAATTAAAAAACACGGCCCTCACTCACTCGGCTCGCCTGGAGGAGCTGCTTGGGCGGAGTGGGAGAGGAAGGGGAGGAGAGGCAGAGCCGTCTAGCGGCGTCACAGTGCATTTCATTCATGCGATACAACGGTGCTGGCGAGGCGATTTGTTTCTTTCTCCTTTGGAAGGATCGCTGACCTCATGGAGTGATTGTCCTTGGAAGGCATCGTGCTCTGTGCTGGAACGAAGGGGTTGGGGAGGAGGGGGATGGAGACGGGCACGTAGACAAAGAGGTCACAACATGTCATCGGAACATTTCTATCACATTTTATATTTATAATGTAGTTTTGCCCTAACTAGAGTAATTAGAGTAGTACCTAGTAACTAAAGACAACCAGAAGACACAATATCAAAATAAGACAGAAATCTAGTAGAAGATAGTTATAAATCCATCATTGATTTCATCTACCTTGAAAAAATAAAAGGCTTAATTTAATGAAAAGTGAATTGAGATTTTTAACGCAGAATTATAAAAGGCAACTCTTCTGCAACAGTGCAATAAGAAAGTGTTCAAATGCGCTAATAAACCTTTCGAAACATTCAACAAGACAATTGCCAACTTCGGGAAAACAATAACACCCCATTTCAAGAAAATTACCTAATTTCGCAATTATGACCATCTAAACGTTTTAATTAACCAAATAAATAGAATCGTTTGAGCCACTTATATGGAATAGAGGACCCATATTCAACTTTGAATGTAATAAGTTCATTTCAACGGCTACTGGGAGGCATTAATCAGTTTCCTGCAACCTACATAATATTTAAAAATTTACAATGTAATAGTTAGAGACCTAAGGAAAGGGTAGTTAAGCTATCATTAATGTTAATATAAAGCGAAGTCTCTGAAGAGCAAAATGACTCGAAAATTATGGAAATACAAAGAAAATATACATCGTGACATGCAAATCACTCAAAGAAGAGAGATAAAAGGAATTCCAGAAAGGATTGTTCAATGCTCTCTGATACTTTTATTAATGCGAGTAACTTTCTCCGTGCTTTAATTGGAAGCTTAGACCCAATGGGCAAAGATTCTGTAGCTAAAAAGATAGCGGCACCGGATTGGTTTATGGCCTCAGGACTCCAATTTGAGTATATACCATATAGTATATACTCAATACTTATAGTATATACTATACACCAACGTAACACCACCAAAAGTTATTTCTAGAGAGCTAAGGCTATTTAAAAATATCACTTTTCTCTACCTAGAACTAATTTGTGTGAGGAAACTTCTAGCAAGAGGCTATTAAAATTTCCTAATTGATGATATCATGATTCTACATCTGTCCACATGATCAGGGTCTTCCACATTAAAGTATCCGTTTTAGGTGAGCGATTTACAAGTTAAATGATAGAACCATGAACCCACACAATATGGCCACCAGGATAGGAGCACTCAAAAATGAGTTTCATCGCAACTTTCTGAAACTACATTCCACTATGATACAGTGGGAGATGGGGCATTCACTTACGGCAGTTCTTGCGTGGATCTACTAAATAAGTAAGTGCTTAGCTTTGAGAGTTTGCTATCCTTCCTCCTGGCTGGAGGCAATATCAACACTGGATTGGGTTGTAACCTACGGTCACCAAGGGTAGGGTATCCCCTGTGGTCGTAAATTATTTCTATGGAGCCAAGGATAAAAAAGTAATGTCTATTCTGTACAAAGAACTATTTTGTACAGGGCAACTTCAAGCAAGAGGCTACACAGTTTACTGTTTTTAACACCTATAGCATGACGACTTTCCACGGTCCACATTATCAGAGATCCTTGATCAGAGATCTATTCCTTCAGCGCTACAAATGACGACCCTAATGCACAGTAACGTCCCATAAAATATCAAAATAGAAATAAACAAAAATTAGTGACGGACATAAAAAATGTCCATCATACGAAATCAGAGACGCAAACATTTCTAATGGCTCTATAAATCAAATACCGAGTCCCTGTTTGACGTCTTCGAAGCACTGTTTTAGTCTGCTGTAATACTACATCTATATATTTCGGACCAGTGGCGTAACTTGGAATTTGCTTTGGGGGGGGGGGGGATTGGGATGGCCTGAGGTGGCGGCCGCCCCCTCCAGGCAACGGGGGGACCGGAAAAAAATGTTGATAAATGATACGCCCGAAATACATTTTACATCATTTTGTCACTTAAAATTGAACTTAAAGCAGATGCAGTTATTATGACTCAAAACTAGACAATATCTTTAAATATTTTTTTTGTTTATCTGATGCTTTGGAGGGGGGGATCTATCCCCCTCCCCCCCCCCCCCCCCATAGTGCTACTGTTTCCGACAATTATGCGCTATCGTATTTTGACCATTAAGTTTCGTATCCAAAGCAGAGACGAATCTTCGGATCGTGTCAGACGTCGAGGGCTGCATTGGACGCGAAAAATCAGTCAAAATACGACGAAGCTGCATTGCCCAGCATACATGGATGCATCATAAACTTGAGGGGATCTGAATTTATCGTGCTACCTAAATATGGATATCGAGGAATTCTTGGTTTAGTACCAGAAAAACCGACGAAAAATAGTGCGTGAGTGTGTTGGGAACAGTATTTTATTCGCACTAGAATGGAGCAAGAAAATGCATATTTATCATCATCGCTCACGGACGAAATGATAAACGCGGGAATCCCTTACTTAGAGGAGGTAGCGCTCTGGGGAAAATCACCCCCTTCGGGACGTGGATTCGTAACAAATGGTGAAGAAGGAAGGGGGCGGGCGATCGCTCAAATACGCGCTCGTACGCGCACACGACGGAGACGGAGCGAGTTCTCGCAGCCCTCCGACGGCTGCTTTGTCAATCGGGCGCCCCTTGCTCACCTGCCGGAGGAGAGCGGACCACACCAGTGCAACTTCCCATGCCCGCCGTCAATGTGCGTATAATAGGAGGTGGTCTCAGCTGAAACTGCCGTGCGGGCGTGACGACACGGAGTTCCTAACGTAGACGTATGCCAGGGAATAACAAGCAGGAACCGGGTCGTGATATCGCCTTTCCGCATCAAATTCTTATGAGTTACAATAAAAAATATCGTTATTAGCCATCAGATTACGTTGCATACTCTTCCGGAATGACCCTGTTTCCTTTTCAATCGCATCATAAGAATAGCAAAGTAAGCAGAATTATCGTATTCTACATCCTATAGTTTCACCCGTAAAATATCGTAATGATCATACTATTTGAAATTATAATCTCATAAGAGGAATAAGCTACCGTAAAAAAATAGGTAAACACGTTTATTTTATTTTAGTATTTCCAGTTTTAAAATTTAAACTGAAAACCACGACTGCAGATTCGTAGCCACTTCAAAATTGCAAATGGAATTCTATTGCTATCAAGATAAAACATTTACATGTAATGTAAATATGTATCACAACTATTATTTTGGCTGAAAATAAATATCCTCTGTTAATTGAAGATCGTAATCTGACCTAAATGAGGACCAGTAGTAGTTAATTCGCACCTATTATACGCACCTTGCCCGCCGTTCAGTTTTGGTGGCACGTTTTTGAGGCTGCGGATTTTAACGAACTACGAGCGCCACTTGTAGTTCGCCCATGCTTTGTGTGTGGTACGGTTAGTTTACGTGTGTTTAAGCGAGTTATTGGCACTTGAAAAAATATTTAATTTAGTTCTTCAGCGTTTTTTTTTTATTCTACACGCTAAGGTAATTCACGATGTCTATTTCACGGGTGAGGCAGGAGCTCGTTCGCTTATATATTCGCTTATAATTTTCGGCGATATTTGAATTGCCACGAAGCTGTGTCGCACCTGGGTGCAGTGGGGGGTATGGCTCTAGAAAGTCTACCCTATCATTTTTCTCTGCACCCAAAGATCCTGTTAAGAGGAGTAAATGGCAAGCTGCTATACCGAGGGTAAACTTTGAGCTGACGGCAAGGCAGGTACTGCGTGAAAGGCATTTCATGCCCCACGACATCGTCGACGTCGGAGCGGACGACGCCGACAAATGAGGAGCGGCACCCGGAGGGAAGGAGAAAGCGAGTGGACTGCACACAGATCAGGCGGCCCCGTCCCAGCCTGTGGAAGCCACTTCGGATGCATTTTAATCGGTTTCCAAATTCATCCTCATCGCGGCGGCGAGTGCATAAAGAGTCCATTTATCTGAAATTTTAATTTTTCACTCGCAAGGATTAGCATTCGAAGTTATGAATTTAATATATTTGGTCTTCATGTACATGACAACGGTAAGTGAAGTATGTCATCTCGAACAGGTCTTCTCTGAATCTGCCTCGCAGGTTCGGCTTATATTTCGTTCTCCGCCCGAGCAACGACTCCCAGCCTAACTCATCCAGGATTCAACCACCATCCGCAACCAAATTATGTCGCTAACTCTTTGCTTGCTAGCGCTTTCCATGCCATTTCATTACAATTTATCAATGCGCCATATTTGTATGGTATTCGCCATGTTACCTCACCTTTAAGTGTAAAATTAAAATTTTTGTAACGCGAAACACATCAGTTTGGTGATTTTGTCATCTATGCCTAAACTTTTCCCATACGCGGTGCTAAAATAAAGCAAACCTTTTTGTATGCATAAGTATCCATAAATATGTGAGAAATACACAAATGTATGCATAAATATTTAGTACATATAATACTGCCGAGCACAAAACACATATTTGATGACGGCTCAAGGTATGTGGTGTCTAATTTATCTAAATTCATACATTAATTGTGTATAACCTAATGTTATTTGTTAAATAGTAATTTCATTATTACTTTGATAATCTCATCATAAATCTCGCGAAAATAAAGCGAGAATTTAAAATAATCCCCCACAAAATATAAAATGAGTGGGATTGACGCTGAAGTAATGCACCACGATATAATAACAGTTCTTCCAACGTATTGGCCCACATCTCGAAAATCCACCCCCGCAACGTAAAACATTGAACGACAGAACTGGAAGTCGACGACTCCACGGTCCACTGCTCTCCGCCGGCAACATCATCAACCTCCCCCAATCATCCTCGCCGCATCAGCAGTCATCTCAGAATGCGTCCAGCCAGAGAGGGAGAGAGAGTTAGAAAGAGCCCACCGTAAATTACGTCACAAAAGCAAAGAGGTTCCCTTCCCCTCACGAGGCAACCCTTTTCCCCTTCCACAGCGACGTTGCCACACCGCCACCTGTCGCCCAGACTCCCACTGAAAGCGAAGAACAATGCCGGGAGGCTGCCGATGAAGGTAAGAGATCGCGCGATCCAGCATAAGTCCGAGAATACTTCTGCATTATATCCAACGAGCCACCTCTAAGGTGTATGACAGGGGTTGACCAATAACCAGCATGCAATAGTATCCCCGCATGCACACCACTCGGTCATAAAAAACAAATACTTACAAAAACAATGTGTCCACATTTATTCTGTGGTGAATTTCCCCAGTAGATATTTATTTATTACAGTATTCTACCGATTAAGGTAGGTTTCCATGGAGTACTAAAGAAGTGATCTGGGAGCCTCTCTTTCCTTCCAGCACTGCCTTCTTTAATTCACTGTAAGGCCTAATCCCTTTTAATCTATCTAAAAATCCTATTCTTTTCCTTCCCATCCCTCGTTTCCCTAGCATTCTACCCTCTAACACCATTTCAACATCCCCTCCCCGCAAAGGACTAACTCCATCAATACATTCTGTCTCCTCCGTACCTCATCTAAAAGCTGCCTCTCCTCGCCAACCATATCCAGCACTTCGTCGTTCCATTTCCTCTCCGTCCTCTCCACCCTCTCCATTCTTTCCTATACCCACATCTCGAATGCCTCCAATCTTTTCTCGTCGTCTTTCCTCAATGTCCACGTTTCCGCACCGTAGAGCGCTACACTCCAGATCAAACTCTTCACTGACCTTTTCTTTAAACTCTTAGATAACGATCCTCTCAGAAGCTCCTTCATGTTCATGAACGCCTCCTTTGCTAATGCTATTATCTTCCTTAAGTCCTTACTACTGTATCCGTTTTCCTCTAACGTACTGCCTAAATAGTTGAACAGCTCAACCTGCTCAAGTTTTTCACCACCCACTTTTAGATATTTATAACAACATTTTTTCATGATCTAGCTTCACAGGCAGATTGCCTTCATAAGCAGGATAAAGATTAATCTCATAGCTTATGTGCCATATGTATCGCACATGTTGCGTAGAACTTGTTAGTAGAAGTAAATTTTAATCGTCTGGCGCATGCTGGAGATGGTTCACCCTCTGCCAAACACCTCTGTAGGGGACTTTGAGGGTTATGTGTAGATGTAGATGCAACCTGAGAAAACTCAAATGCACTCCCATAGAAAGTCAAAACTTGTCATCAGTCAGTAATTAATAAATTTAATGTTTATTACTTGATACATATTATATTGATATAATGTATGAATGTTAGAAAAATGCAAAGCGGTTACCACGATAATGGTCAAGCAAACCTCAAAAATGATTGGGTGAAGAAAAAAAGTACAAAGAAAATGCCGTAAGAACAAAGAATCTACGAGTGTAACATGATTAGCATTATTGGCTATTCACTTATGATGCAATATGGTGCTCGATGGTGCAACATGGTGCTCGATGCCAGGGCGTTGCGGTCCATCAGGGGTGCAAACGTTCATAGGCTTCAAAGAAGCCATTGACAGCGGTGAAGGTTGATGAGTAAATTGTCGTCGTTCGTGCGTTAGAAGCAGAAATACACAACACGAAAGCATGAGAGTTTTACAATTGTAAGTAACAAGTCATGAGAAATAACTGATCGAGTTACTCCGATATTCGAAAGGTGAAATGTTATGACCCAGGGAATTATTGACCAATTTCATTTACATCGATTATAGGCAAGATACTCGAATGTATCGTCGTTAGCAATATCATGACTTTCTCGGGCAGCAAAGCTGTAGTTGGGAAAAAAAATTTAGGCGGTACTCACCAAAAATTGCCAACAGCTGAACATGTATTATACATCCAGCTGTGATTGAAATGTCAAACTCCAAATTTTATATTAGTTCCAATTTGTGCCACGAGATAACTCTGAACAAGTAAATTATCATTTACGATTTTTATTCCTGAAATCCATTGGACAATTTATAGGAGGGGTATTTTTTACCTATGTAAAAAGGTAGTTTAACTGGTACGCTTATAACTGGTTTGGATTTTAGGGGTACGCCGTACCAGCCCGTACCCCCCCAGCTATAGCATTGTGGGACAGTGGATACGAAACCCTTGGGCGGGCTCGTGGGTTTACTCTCCTGGGCCGAAGTCTCAAGCTATAAGCTTATCATCTCTGCACCGCAGAAGGGGGAGGACAAGGCAGGAAAAAGGAAGGAGGCGCCGCCGCGATAGGAGCCCAACTTCGCGTCGCGACGCCTCCTGAGATAGGATAGGGATAAGATAATTTTTATTTATGTACATTATGTTGTACAAAGTTAATAAACTTTTTCCAAACAAAAATTAAGTATGGATAGCATTAGAAAGCATTTAAATCACAGTTGATGTCGAAAAAAGAGTAAACATATAGTGGTCAGCTGCATACGGCTAAAGAGATGTCGACTCCAACCGGAAGAGATGCGGGAAGAGACGGCGTTTATGCCTCATTCACATTACGATTGTCCCAGCGATTGTCTACACACTATCGTACATTCACACGACGATGGTTAAAAACTGTGCTGCCCTCTAGTGCTGACATTTAAGTGAACGGAAAATTGACGGTTAGCAAAGCTGTTGAGGTATGCATGGACAAGATATTACTGTGTTCAACGTGTGTTTACCGAATAATTTTTCTTCCGCCCATATTCTTCCTTCTCTGGACAAATCCATGAAAAAAATAGAGCTTTACGAGGTTTTCGTCTTTCTCTTGTCGCTTCCTCTTCCGGTCTCCCAGCGCCTAACCATCGTAAAGTGGCAACGTTCGGAACTACGTGAACTATTGTTAGGACATGCATTCACATTCAGAGGCGGGCGGGTCCTACTACTAGCGAAACCATCATTTAATGTTTCTACAAAAAAGAAAGATTTTCCTATGAGAAAGGAAAATCCTACGATTTTTCGTAGATAGCACTGTGGGACAGTCGAAACTTCCTCGAGGCAGGCGCGCCGCTGCAGTGCGATCGTATTTGGGCTGCTTTTATCGCTCGCGAGGAATATTTCATCGCGGCGAGGGAGGAAAATTCGATCCCTGGAGGTAACTAGACGGAGCGATCGCGTCGCGTAACAGGTGTTTTCGGCAGCAGTGGGGATGGGCGCGGAGTCTCAGGCGGAGACTTCCCCCCCCCCCCCCCCCGCGAAGCAGCCGAATGTCGTCGGATCGGGAAGACTGCAAGCAGGCCATTTTTCAAACTTCCAGTTGAGCAAATGCCAAATATCATCCCTTCGTCAATGGCAGGGAGTGGCAGATGTCGGTACTCCACATTTGTCATCGATGGAGTCATAAAAATGCGAGACGGTGTTTCGTTATTTCGACCCCTCTTAGCTTGTTTGTGGTGGGTTGAGACGATTGAGATGACGGTTGAAGAAAAATAAACTACGACAAAAAATTATTAAATCGGTTACGAAGAAAAACATACTCGCATCTTAAGATGACACAATATATGAAGTAGAGGAAGTTGCATCATAGGAGGCGACAGCATGATATAAGTAGCGTTGAAAAGGGATACATACCAAAAAAGTAATAAAAAATACTAGTATGATTAATTAGGAGATTTCCTGGTGTGTGAGCACTGATTTATGCTTTGCTGGTGTGTGAGCAAGGGTGAGTTAAAAATGGAAAAAAAGACCACTTCTGTTAAACACGTCATATGCAACTCTAACTCGAATCCTACGTGGAAAGACACGAGCTAAAGCTCGAACTAGAGCGAACTGCACTAAATTTGGATGTAAAAGCTGAATAAGTCTCCTTCAACAGCTAGAATGGGAATCGCTGTTAGCCGGCCGCTTAAAGCTCGGACTTATCACTCAAAATGAAAATTCAATAGAAATAGTTTTAATTGAGACATATTCACGGACGTATCTAATGCAAGCATCTAGTCGAGCAAGTTAGACCACTTTTTGTCAAAAAATTTGCCCATCCTGAGGAGTATTCGTTAAATTTTCGCAACGTTGCATTCCGAGGCTTAAAAATCATAGATCGATATTCTATACGTAAGTGTACACATATGGGTTGTTCCATGATATACAGCTATGGCATTAGTTTTATTAGATTTTAGAGAGATCAGTAGATTTTTTGTGCAGCATAACCAGCAACATAATTCTGAAAAATGCTCATCGGAAGAAAAAAATGGTGTGGACAATTGAATGATAGGATTGAAAAGTAATTAAATATTATATAGGATACGAATTATGGCGAATAAAACATACGCTTGACGAAGGTATTCATAATGTAAATTGTACAATGTACCTACATGCACAAGAACGACGTCGTTCTCGACGATAATGGCTATTACTAATCTTGACCCAAAGCCGACGCATTTTTTTCACCTATTACACTACATATTCCTGTTTGTTTGCTTGTTGCTGCTGTGGGAACGTTCGCTTTCTGGGACCCTTTTATGAACCTACCTCTACGCTTTGCTACGCAAACCAACTCTCGGGTGTTTGGCAGGGGGTGAACTATCGCCATCATTCCCACAAGCACACCTCACGATCATAAAAAAATATATTACAACATCAATGCATGCACATTCACGCAAATGGCGTGAGCTCCCTCAATTTTTCACTAATATTATGTAATTGTGGCAGCAGCAGTCTATTGTAACATGGATTGTCAGCTCAATACTGCGATTATACTGTATTTAATTATAGGGCGTTACCTTAAACTTGAAAAATGACGCCAATTATCTAAAATGCCTTCAATGTTACCTCCGTTTAGACCCAACCAGTTCTATCGTATGCAGAGGCGGATCCAGGATTTTTTCTGGGAGGGGGGGGGGGGGACAAGGGTCTGAGAGGCCAACGATCTTCTCATGCTTGAGATTAAAAACAGGATACAATAATTACCGTGCGAAATATTCTCTTTATTATAACATGAAAGTTATTAATATGAAATTAAATTCCCCCGCGAAGGAGGCTGCAGGTAAGTGAATCGGCGCGCCAGGCGGCGTCTCAGAGTAGCGAACTTAAATCATCCTCAGATGTCACATAAG
The DNA here is from genome assembly GCF_921293095.1 of Ischnura elegans. Classification (NCBI taxonomy): domain Eukaryota; kingdom Metazoa; phylum Arthropoda; class Insecta; order Odonata; family Coenagrionidae; genus Ischnura; species Ischnura elegans. Next base: position 108,441,242 of record NC_060253.1, on the reverse strand, counting down.
TGGTCAGGCAAAGACGGCGATACATAAATACTCGATACATAATTTCTCGGTACGGTGGAGAACAAAGCCTCTGCGAGTGAATCCTATTTAACTCAGGACACGTATAGACATCTTCAAGGAGCATCTTTTTTCAATCTTGCGTCAACCAATTTAGAATTGAGTAGGGGCTTTTTCTACCGCATTACGTTCGTGCAAATCTCTGCTTTCCACGACGCATGTTAAATGCACGGTGGTGCAAGTATTGGGTTCTGCAATTACATTCCCCGAGGAAACGGGTTGCGCACTGCCGCCGCCGGCTTCAGCTCATGTATGCTCTTGCGAGAACTTCGTGAAAATTGGCAACGTCGCCAGCGGCCCTCCTGCCATTGAAATGCCCACCCTCCCGGAGCCTCCCCTCCGCGTCAACCCTCCCCCCTCTCCCATGAGACCAACTTCTCGCGGGCGTAGGGGCGAAAGGGCAGGCAAGGAAACAGCTGGTGGCTCCCTCAAGCACACAGACGACAGACACAGCACACGCTTCCGACGAGGATCAACACATCGCGGTCTGCCTTATTCGGAGTGCTGAGGGGCAGGGAGGACTCGGCGAAGCAAACAGTCAACGTATACACGGCAAAATCTAAGTACTAAATCATCACGGAACCTCACATTAAATGCCAAAGAGCTATTGAAAGGGAATAGATAGAGAGATTTTAAATGTCCTCCATTCCTCGTACTGTCAGGGATAGCATTATTACTTAGGTCTACGCTTGTATGGATGGCACCTAATTAAAGGCAGTTGAATACGTGAAATATCTAGGAATTAGACTCAATAATGATCTAACGTGGAATAAACATATTTGGGAAATAACCGGTCAAGCTAATCGTAAAATGGGTTTTGTTAAAAGAATATTAGGAAAGTCCGACGACAAAGTGAGAGAAATTAGCTACTTTTCCCTCGTTAGACCCTATTTAGAATACGTTGCCTGAGTTTGGGACCCTTAAAAAAAGGCTTAATAACAGAGTTAGAACGCGTGCAAAGAAGAGCTGCCAGGTATGCGCAAGGTCGTTACGATAGTCTTCTTAGTGTAACTGACCTCTTAGATAAACTCGGATGGGAATCTCTATCGGACCGTAGATTGAAAAATAGACTAAACCTTTTAGATAAATTCAAGAGCAGTGTCTTTTCTAACGAAGTTAACCATATCTTACGGACGCCAACATACTACGCAAGATCAGATCATATAAATAAAATAAGAGAGATAGACTGTAGAAAAGACAGAAATGAGAATGTCTCTTTTTCCACAATCAATAAGAGATTATAACGGCAGCGATAAAACTCAATAATACATTAGATGGCTTGTAGTGTAGCCTACTAACCTATGTAAAACTTAATGTATGTTTCTTAATTTCATAATTATTTCTAACAGCTTATGGTAATATAATTTATTAGTATGCGTGACGTTTTTTGTAGTGTGTGGAGTGCATGTGGGACTCCAATTGCATGCTGGTGAATGAATACTCCCTGCCAAACACCTTAGTAGTGGCTCGCAGGGTATTATGTAGATGTACTACATGATTTACTTACCGTAGGAAAGTTTTGAATATCTAATTGAGTGTAATTGCATTGTGGTCTCTGCTTGCATGGAGCGACGCGCCCTCCTTGGTGACAGCACACAGCCTGCATGGATGTGCAACATTGTTATTACGTGTGATTTTATGACCGTAAGGTGTGCAAGTGATCGTGTTGGATGCTTCGTGCTGATGATTGGTCATCCCCTGCCAAACACCCTAGAGGTGGGTCGCAGGGTATTTTTTATATATAGAAGTCGCCATGGGAGTTAGCCGAGGCCAATATGAAAAATCCTTTAATGGTAGTATCTGTATAGAAAGGAATATCTTCACGTTACCTTAATTATCTTTCTTGTTATTCAAGCGTTGAATGATATGTGCAAGCTACTCCCAGCCTCAAAAGCCCACCTTAGTCAGTGAAAAGTTTAATGTATGGCAATTTGCGCGAAGAAACTATCAAGGAACTCGTACCTATCCTAGCGGACCGATATTAAAAGCAGGACAACTTTTTCTCTATTTCAGTGTCAAAAATAGGGTGCGTGCCATTACATGCTGATATCCTTAATTTTTTGACGGCCAGTGAAACGTTTATTTTAAATTTATACTTTTAATCTATGTGTTATTCAGCTAATTAGGTACCTATAACAAACTGCGGAGCCCTGTTCCACTTCTCTCTCACTTCATCCACACCATCTCGCGGTACTAATTCTTCAAGGATTAAGTAAGTTTCTCTAAATCATTTTTAGTCCGATTTTCAGCGCCAGCATTTCGCAGCTCCTCATGCATGGGGATGCGTTATATGCGGAATAAGGTTATATACCGTATATCAAACTATACAGAAATTGTGAGCATTCCTGTAACTGGTCTCGCGTTAGTTCAAAAAACGCAAGCGATATGAATGATCCAGCCCAGATGCAGAGCATAAGATGTAGCATGGTTCTACGCATAGCTCATGTTTAGCAGAGCAACATAGGGTGCAACGAGTGCAACCATTCGAGACACATTAAGTACTAAACCATTGATAAATTCACTATTCCCTCCCCCCCTTCATCGGCGCCGTGGCTTAGTTGGTTAAAGCGCCTGTCTAGTAAACAGGAGATCGGGAGTTCGAATCTCCCCGGGGCCTCATAAAATATTTTTTTTACCTTTTAGTACACACATCATCTGCGAATCCGCCGTCATTTTTTAGTGGTAGTTTACTAGCGTAAATATCGCAAACTACTTCAAAATCTCAGTATATTTATTTGATCGACCGTTTTCATCATTTTTCTGCAGGTGCCACATATTTTAAACAAATTACATCCAATAGCATAACTAAATTGAAAATATGATAGCAATTTTATAAGCGGCCTATTGCTGACAACTGCCTATTTTTCAAGCCTCGGAACTTTCAAGATGACAGCAGAAGTTTTAATGGAGTAATCCGAAACTACCAAAAATGAAGAAGCAGAAGGTATATGTCCTCTTGGGTGAAATGTATTTTGATGCGATTTCTTTGCTTTCACTAGCGTCACGGCATCTGTACTTCGCCAAAACCAAAACGAAAATTCTGAGGTTTATGAATACAAGAGACTGGCAAATTTCCGTATTACATTTAGTAACGCAAACTGTTTAGATAAAGTTCATATCATTTTCAGACATGAAATCGCCAGTCACTTTCGTTACATACGTCAGACTTCCACCACATAAATCCTAAAAACATTCCACGTATGTCAAATTATATTTCATCGTGACTTCACCTTAAGCTTAACTATGGGATTAAATCAGCCATCATGCCACGACGCATCTGGCATTCGAACCCGGATCTCCTGATTGCCGGTCGCGCATGCTACTACTTACACCACCAAGCCACCTTCTTCCGAGAACCTCAGGCTGGGTTTTACCGAACAAGGTGCTGACGTCTCAAGCCCGAGTTACTTGTTTCATGCAGTACTTTGAAACTCAGGACTCTTGAGAGCAGATGAAAAGATGAAAATTTCTGACTATAATTTCGGTTTTCCGATACATTTTCTCAAGTTTCACTCCACCTCCAAATTTTCTGAGAAAGTCGATTGCATTTAATGTTTTCCACGTTTGCAGTTGTCTTCACTTGCCATTGTTAGAGTCACTGTGTTTACCGAGTGGAGTTGGGTGAGATATTTAGGATAAACACGATCTACCATACTCTAGGAAATTATTATTAAAATGATAGCTGTAACAGAAGTCAAAAATCATGTTAGTCAAATGAAATTGGCGCTACGGTTGGATCCAAAGTCCGGAAACAGTGTTAACGTAAATATATAAGGATTCAAACGTCCATATCGATGGCTAAGTTCTAACAACACGTATTTCAAATTCGGCCGGTTTGAGACAAGTATCTTAAACAAAGTGTAATGACATAAAAAAATAAAATACAAGCAAAAACCAAGTCTTTGTGTGCAAATGAATGCTTCTTTTTCAGTTTTATGAACTTTTGGTTTTTAATTTCAGTCTACAAGTTAAAAAAATTAATCGTTTTCTTTTGCACGCCTGAAAAGTTGCTATTTATGAGATACGTGTTGTTGGAACTTAGCCATCGATATTCTATGTAAAGTAAAAATGCATTTTAACATCGGTGGATGGAATCTATGAAATACAAACGATTTTAATAAGATGTGCGAAAAGAATGAGCATCTAACGATTTTTAAAAAAATGCAAGTTTCCACGACTAGTAAGGAGATTCTAAAATTTAGTTCGATCAAAGAGGCTTGTTGCTAAGGCGAGTGGCAATGAATGGAGAGGTCTTGACATAGGAAGACTATGAGGGGACAATGGCGAAGGTAAAACCGTGAGAGGTCTAAAGGAAAGGTGAGGATGTACTGGTGAGGCACGACGTTAGAGACACGGGGTCCCGTTGGTGAGGAGGAATATAGGTCGATTCGCATTGTTTACTTCCCAACAATGCACCCTCTCTCACCTTCCCCCCCCCCCACCCTCGCCAGCTGCACTCAGTCCGCCCACTTCCGGCGATGCCATCGCGAGGAAAGAGTCCCGCTTTTCTCGGAGGCGATGGGAACGCGAAATTCGACGCCAAAGTATGCGGGAAGTGTCCGCGGAGCGATTTCTTCGATTGCGCCTGAGAGCATACGCGCGAAAAAGACTGAAGGGCCATCATATTAGTTGTTCATGAAATAGCTCTATTTTATTCAATACCCTAGTGTATCGAATAATGCAGTCCAATTCTCCAATCATCCAACGGTGTCTCAATTCACAGAATTAATGGCATCACTCGCTAGGACGACTCATTGCATGTTTTTTTGTTTTCCATTGTTCTAGCATTGCGTGGGTTTGCTATATAAATTAATACTCGTTTGCAAGTTTTATCTTTTCATGAATATGCACGTATATTTTGATTACATGCGTCATATTTCTAGGACTTTCCCCTGTGCATTTAGAACAGCTGCCAGTTAAGTGAAAAGTCGTTACGATTGCCTTGTGTAACTGACCTCTTAGATAAACTCGGATGGGAATATTGTAAGACCGTATATTGAAAAATCGTCTAAACCTATTATATAAATTCAAGAGCAGTACCTTTTCAAACGAAGTTAGCCATATCTTACGAACGCCAGCATATTACGGAAGATCAGATCATATAAATAAAATAAGAGAGATAGAATGTAGAACAGACAGATTCAGAATTTCTTTTTTTCCACGATCAAAAAGAGATTATAACAGCAGCGATACAACTCATAAATAGAGTAGATGACTTGTATTGTAGCCTACAAACTTAAGTAAAACTTAATGCATGTTCCTGAATTTTATTATTATTTCTAACAGCAAGTGGTAGTATTATGTTTTAGAATGCGGGACGTTTATTGGACTGTGTGGTGTACATGCGGAAGTCCACTTGCATGCTGGCGATTGATCACCCCCTGCCAAACACTCTAGAGGTGGCTCGCAGGGTATTATGTAGATGTAGATTTGGCGGTCCTCTTGAATGCTGCATGTTGGTGATTGATCAGTCCCTGCCAAACACTTTAGAGGAGGTTCGTGGTGTATTAAGTAGATGTAGATCCTTGTGTAGACCTTCGTGGTGTGTTGAAGATTCGGCGGTGAGGTTTACGGGACATGCATTGTGTGTAGCATCGTTGTAGACATCTGCAGTTTCGCCAGCATTGCAGCGCGCTTCATCAGGTCGATGAAGTTTGGTGTTATCAACCGCATACATATCCGTCGGAGTCAGGAGTCATCTCATTGGTCCATACAGGAGGTCAGAGACTCATCATTGGCCCGAATTTCTTAGAGAATTCCCGTTTCTTTTTCTCTCGAGTTGGTTTGACCACTCTTTTCCATGAGTTGGGTAGCTGGTATCCGTCGTTTCTGTAGAAGGTTTATAAGGAAGGTTTCGTCAAATAGTCAGCTGCAATATCGGCGAAACTGTTGTCTACAGAGATAGACGCACGCAATGCTTACTCCGTAAAACTCTCCGCTGAACATGCAGTCCAAGTTGAGGAATGATTGCGCTTCAGTGCATCCCTTTCCAGTCCCCAGGAAACGCAATTGCCGTCGCCGATCAGTGTCGTAAATATGAGAGAGGGACGAGGAATTTGAAACCCTTCCTACACAACTAAAAGAAAATGTTCGTATCACAGCAATCGTAATTATTTGAAACACAATAATGACATATTATATCTTTAATTTGGCATATCTAATTTATGCAAATATTAATTTCCTGAAATAATATTAAATGAAGCCATGTGAATCTTAAATAAAGTCATGTTATCTATTTAAATCTCGTGTTTTTTGTACCCACTGTGGTGAGCTATTTAATCTGAATTCTCCTCCCCTCCCCAAAGCAAAGCGCCAAAGGTGCCGATTACATGAAACGATTCATATTAAATCTCGACCAATCTTTTTTTGCGTCGAACTGTTCGTTCAAAACACATACTATCAGGTTAGTTATTTAAATAAGTACATATAGTAGACCCTTTTCAATAAGAGTCACTGTATGTACTACCTCCGACTCAAATTTGAAAAGTTTACTTCAAAAAATTTTCAGAAATAAAATTTTTTCGTATGAAATACGAGCAAATAATGAAAAAAGATATAGTTCACACTAAAGTTTTTTAGATGAAATTATGGTTAAAAGTGAGTAGCATCTTCGTTGCGAGAAAAATATTACTAATCGAGAGTATGCGATGCGACCTCTTGGTCACGTGATTTGTACCGGAGATAAGAATGTTTTAGGTGTAAGGGCGGTGAAATGACTGTAGTGCGAGGGAATGATGAATTAGGTGATAAGTGGAGTTAAAGCAAATCTAATCGCGGTTGAGATAGCAAGAAATAAAGCCGAGCATAAGTACAAAACATGCTGTGGAGGAAGGGAATATATGATAAAAATTGTTCCTATTACGACTACATCTTTCTATAACAGGCAATTACTGATGATTACGATAAATAAATAAACAATAAATGTAAAAATCGGGACATTATCACTTATTCACCAAACGGCAAAGTCATCATCATCATATCCACCATTTGTGAGACAGAGCTCCTGCAAAAAAACAATTACCAATGCCATATATACTTCAAAATATTAATTGTGTGCAATTAGATACTAGATACTAGTCGCCCCTAATCCTCCGGTTCTACTAGACTTGTGGCAATACTTCCGAATGAATGGCTGAGAAATTTTACGCAATCCTAAGGCCAAAAAAGAGCACCCGAACATCGTTAACCCCCTGCTGAGAGAGCCGCACATTCATTAAGAAAGTCTAGTCCAAAAGAGATTTGCATTTCGTAACGAAAAGAAACCTTACCCCTCCTCCAAGGCGTAGGGCGCACAGGTGCTCTAACGAAGAAGAAAAGGACAAAGGGAGACTTTAGAAAGAGAGGACTAGAGAAGAAGACAATTAAAAAAATCCAAGAAAGGGTGGAACAGGAAGGAAGCAATGGGGATGAAGCGAAAGGAGGAATAAGGGGAGGCGAAGGGGGCGCGCGACGGAGGGAGACGCACTGATTACGGGGGGGGGGGGGGGAAGGCGGCGGCGGTGGTGGGAGGGAGGGAGGGAGTGGCCTTATACATAAAAAGGGACGGCTGGGAGGAAACGAATCTCCTCCAACTCAACCTTGATATTCGATCCCGCCCAGAAGGTCGAAATCCAAGCTGATCATCTTCAACAAACAACATCCCTTGATTCCTCACTTTCTCCAATAGAACCCCAAATAAACTCATTCTACAATAACCTTCCCCCCTCCTCCACTTTCACTACCATCGCCAATCCCTCTCAAGTCCGCAATATTCTTAACACTCTTCCTGTCAAGAAAGCTCCCGGGCTGGATAACATTTCCAACTCCCAGTTGAAATATGCCAGCCGTTCCCCAAATTTTCTCTCTGCAATCACTGATCTTTTTAACCACTGTTACTCTGCCCCATATATTCCCGCTGCTTGGAAACAAGCCAAAGTCATCCTCATCCCAAAGCCAGGCAAAGATCCAAAAATCCCCGGAAACTCTCGTCCCATTTCCTTACTCTCTAATCTTTCAAAAATTCTCGAAATTCTTATTCTGTCCCGCCTCGAATCTTTCTCTTCCGCAAACAGCCTCATCCGACCTGATCAGCTTGGTTTTCGGCGCAAAATGTCTGCGCCCCACCAAATCCTCAGACTAGTGGAAAAAATCAGCCACGGTTTCAACCGCCGCTACACAACTGACGCGGTCTTCCTCGACGTTGCAAGAGCGTTTGACAGAGTTTGGCATAAAGGCCTCCTGTACAAACTTCACCTCCTGAAATTCCCTCCCTCAGATATTCTTTTCATCAATTCCTATCTGCACAACCGTCAATTCCGAGTCGCCGAAGCCAAAACGTTATCATCTCTGCGACCCATGGAAGCTGGAGTACCTCAAGGCTCCATCCTCAGCCCGTTCCTTTTTACAATTTATGTAAACGACATGCCCTCCACACGCAAAACATCGCTCCACATGTACGCCGATGATACAGCAATTGCCGCTACATCATGGAAGGGAGATACAAACATAGGCAAACTCAACACTCACCTTAGACTAATCCATAAATGGACGAATCTCTGGAAGATTCGCATCAACGCCTCCAAAAGCACACACATACACTTTTCACGCAGAAAAAAATTCGGCCCACAAACACAACCACACATCAACAAAATCCGTATACCAAGAGCCCGATCACACAAATTCCTCGGCGTCTATCTGGACAGCAAACTCACCTTCCTACCCCACTTAAAATACAGTACTGCTAAAGCCATCAAGGCACGGCAAGCGGTTTATTCCCTTTGCTCCTCATCCTCCCCGCTACCGCATTCTTCTAGAATCCGGCTTTATACTGCAATAGTCCGTCCTTCATTACTCTACGGCTGCGAGATTTTCGCTAACAATAAATCCATCAGAGATAAACTGGAATCCTTCCAAAATAAATCCCTCCGCCTTCTACTTAACCTCTCCCGACTCACAAGGACCAAAGATATTCGCTGCGCTCACGGTGTTCCGTCCATTGGAGAATTTATCAACAAACTAGTAAAAAACTTTAAGTCCAGGCTCAGGGAAACAAACAACACTCTCCTTACAGACATCTGGAATTACGATCCTACAATCCCAACAACATACAGACTGCCTCAACAAGCTACTCTTCTATGAGTCTATCCTATATCTTTCCTTCTTCTAGATATTAGTATTGCTAGGTTAGCATTGTTTTGTGTGTCCACAGTAAAAAAGAAAGAAAAAAAATATATATATAAAAAAGAACAAAAAGAAAAAAAAATAAAATAAATAATAATAATTAACAAAGCAACAAAACCAATATGAAAAAAAAAACTAACTAAAAAGAAAAAAAAAAGGGGCCAATAAAAAAAAAAATATATATAAAAACTATTAAAAACAATGAAAAAATAAAACGTATTCAACAGAGGAGGAAAAAAAAAATCAAAAGAGCCCATTACAAATGTGGACGTTCTTTCCAACTCCGTTTTAATTACCTTGTACTCATCATTCTTCTGTAAAAGAAATTGCAAGATGTATGTAGCTTAGTGTATTTTGATGTTTAATATGTAAGTTTCTGCTAACACAAACAACACACTACCCCGACAACATATACAACTGCGCCCAAAATTATTGTATTGTAAACTGGCTGGTAGGGGTAAACATCGCTTTACCGGAACGGCTTTAAACGCGCCTTCGGCGCGCAATCTAGTGAAAAGAAAGGAAACGAAGGAGAGAGAGGGAAGAAGAGCTAAAGACTTAAAGGAGATGGACAAATAGGCGTGCATTTGTTATCCCAAGGGCGCCGTTCTCGCATCCACAATGGGCGAGGCTAATGCCTCGCTCACATTACGACTGTCCGAGCGATCGTCCGAACGATAGTTGGCCAAACCAGCCGTGAGAATGCATGTCCTGACAATGATTCACGTAGTTCCGAACGTTGCCGCTTTACGATGGTTATGCCCCGTTTACACCACGATCGTACCGACGTTGATCGCGACTACTGCACGTTTACACGTCTAAAAGTTACCATCGTAACTCAGTGCTGCCCTCGTTGTGGAATTGTGTCAGATAACAACTGACGACGACACTGCGTGAGAAAATTGAAATCCTGGAAATTAAGAAGCAAAAGAATATTAATGTTTTCATGTGCTAAAACTGAAGCTAGACCGAACTGTCGGTAAAACGTTACAGAATGTAGGTTTCTTTATGGGAATCTGTCCAAAGTTTAGCAATATTCATGCGGTAAAGACAGTAGATATGTCTCCTTGCTACGTTCCAAATTGGAATATTTTGCTAACTGGTCACTTTATTATAATATCGACTCAATCCGAATTGAACGTGTCCAAAATAAATTTTTCAAATTAAATAATTGCGATTTATTAATCTCTTTGTCTGATTACAACACTTCATATATTCTTTCCCTAGTTAATTTGAAAACTCTTGCACGACCAAGGATCCTCCAACAAAGGCATATTCCTCTACAAAATTATCAATTAATATTTAGATTGTTCCTATCTCGTTTATTAGTAACTTTTAATGGATCCCGTCATGGCTATATAAATCCTCACCTGCTTGTTTTTAATTACCATAGAGCAAATTTTGTCTTCAACTCCCAGCTATGATGAGATAAAACTAAAACTAGTCACAACAGTCCGTGAAGTCTTTAAGAAACTAGATTCTTCGAGAGAATATCTCAAAACATTCAAGAATATTCACGCATTAAAGACAGTACATATTGCTGTTATAATTTAACTAGAAAAAGCTTAGATTTCGGCTTGATTCGGCACAAGTATTGATATCTCCACGTCCTCATCTAAATGTTATGGTTATTTCTGGCGAATTTTGTTGTGAAATCCTTTATACAATGATTTAATTGGTTAACATTTTGTGCATGTTTGTTATTTTCCATCATCTGTGAAGTATAATGTAAGAATACATGGGTATGGGTTAACCTGTAAATAAAGAAATGCATAAAACTGGTATAGTATAGAATATTCGATATCATTTGCAAAATAGAACATCAGAAAAAACTTTCCCCTAACGTCCTTCCATTACCTGCTGAATAATAATATCTTCAATCGTTGCCATATATCTTTGATATATTAGAGTTATTTATGAAATATCAATTACTGTATCAAGATTGCAACGGCGCGAAAGAATCGTAAATGCATCGATCTTCATTTCGATCTCTTTTTTCTTGGCACACTAGCGCTAACCATCGTAAGTTCGGCAGTGTTAGGTACTAAGGCCTACGATGGTAACTCTGCGCGTCTACACGACGTTTTGAGGTTACGATCGTAAGGATCAACGTCGCGACGATCGTTGTGTAAACGGGGCATTAGGCGCTGGGAGACCGGAAACGGAAGCGACAAGAGAAAGACGAAAAGTTCGAGAAGCTCCCTTCGCTCTTTTTTTCATGGATTTGTCCAAGCAAGGAAGAATTTGGGCGGAAGAAAAATTATTCGGTAAATACACGTTGAATACAGTAATATCTTGACCCTGCGTACCTCAACAGCTTTGCTAACCGTGAATTTCTCGTTCACTATAGATGTCAGCACTAGAGGGCAGCAGAGATGTTAACCATCGTCGTGTGGATGCACGATTGTTCCGACAATCGCTGGAACATTCGTAATATGAATTAGGCATAATGTAGGCGCATACAGAAATAAAACAAGAGAAGGCGAGGTTGAGGAGAGACTCAATGGAAGACGAACTTCACCACATCCACGCAACTGCAAGGACCCCCCTCGAATAACATTTTTACTTTATTTTAAAATTCGTATTTATTCGCCCCAAAAACAACACCATTAGGCCTTTACAAAGGGGGACTGCAACAGAAAACATTGTTCTGGATAGGGGCAAATTACTAGGACTCGAATCGGTTTGGTTCCTTCGGTTTGGTAAGAAAAGATTGTAATCTGCCGCCACCGTGGCCGGAATTGTGGATTCAATTTTCGTAAGCAGCAGAGTGAACATTTTTCTCCAACAACTTTGCCCTTCGGTTAGAATTATTTATATCTGGCATCCTTGAACTTGAAGTTACCACATTTAATTTTAGAAAATAAATTCCATCGGCACAAGCAAAACAATGAATCAATGGCAGCTGTCAGAAGTCATCAATTCCCATTCCAGGAGGGAGAGATTTCTGGATATTCAAAAATTAATCGAGTATCCGAGAAGAGTCATCAGTTCCAGGCCAGCAAAGATAAAATTGAAACTGATCGATAGAACTGCCTGATTGATGACGCCTATCAAACGAGCGACGATAAATAATAACCCGGAAGGTACGCAGGGCGGAAGAAAGCGGATTACGGAAATGCAGAGAATTTCATGTAATTTATGCGAATATTCGTCCATTCATCAAGCTGAACGATAGGCCATAGTTTAAAGAAATGTAACCCAAAAGGAACAAATTGAATAGAATGAATGATAGGACGGTAGGCAATGGGAAGGTGGAGTCATGATATTAAGATGATCACCCTGTATCTAGTTCTCAGGGACTGCAGTGATGACACTTGACTTAGCATTTCAGCAGAGTATATTTGCGAACTCGAATTACAACGGGAACTATATGCAAAAATGCACTGGGAACTATAGAGTATAGCTTTGTCTTAAGTTTATCAAAGGATTACTCGTAAGCGGGGCCTTCAATAACTGTTGGCATACTTGACTTGAAATCGAGTTTAAAATGGTGTGATCACATACTTTTTTGAACGAAATTACAATCAGTGTCGCAATTTCCCTTCCGGCGGACAAAGAACTAAACTTGATTTTCCCAGTGCCCTGCTCATTTTTAATTGTTCTTCAAAAAAATCTTCCGCGTCGCTTTGGACGAATTAATGTCCGCGGAAAGGGAAGTCAGGCATAGCCGCCACCCCAACTCGTTCCCACCACAATAGAAAAACACATACAATACTACCATCTAGAATTGTTTGGTAACATGAAATCACTATTCACTGGCATGAAAAAAAAACCCTCATAAGCTCCTCCACCTATTGAGTTTTGATAATCTTTCCTCTTGAGAAAGCATTTAGTATGCGCTACAAAATCTCTTATCCAGCCTATTAAATTTAAACTGTAGTTAAATAGAAAAAACATTCACGAGATATGCGAATAGATCTATTGTGGTGGATCGCTTCCGAACTATCATCCACATAATTTCAAAGTCAAAGTGATCACTAACTCCGTGAAAGTTGTCCGCAAATAAAATATTTTACTGCTAGTTTGGGAGCAGAGATCATTTGCATTTCTAATGAACAAAATTGGGCCAATAACGCTACCTTGTGAGATAATTGATGTCACTTTGACTGCAACAGAGCTAGTTCCGCCAAGAACTACTTTTTGTTTACGATCAATCAGAAAGTCGCTTAGTCGGTTTACTACAGTTTAGCTTAACCTGCACGACTGTAATTTTATGGAAAGTTGACTGTGAAACACAGTGTCCAAAGCTTTCTTAAAATCTAGAAATAATGCGTCAAAACGTCTTTTCGATTAACCAGATTTGAGAACGTCGCGAAGAAAGAACGCGAGCTATATTTCGCATGATCTATGTACCTTTTCGGAAACCGTTCCGACAACTATGGAGGAAGCTACGAATTTCATGGAGAGTCATAATATTGATAGCAACTATAATTTCGACAGCCTTGGCTATAATCGATGTTTATGATGTTGGTCGACAGCTCACGGCAGGTGTTTCCCCCTGAATATCGGTGTCATGTTAATTCTCCTGTCCATCTCAATATTTCCTTCGTACAATGACGTCTTTAATATTATCTCCAAGAACAATGTTATCTGTGGCATCTTATTGAATACAAAATTACCAATTAACTTGCCATACTATACTAGGGTGTGTCCATTAGGCCGGCCCTTATTTTTCAGAATTAAGAAAAGTTATGTTTTCCTAGTCTCAAAATGGTCCAAATGAGGTTCACATTCACGTGTTTAAAATTGGTTACTTTAAAATAACGGCAACCCGTGCCCCAAGGGCCCTAAGTACTGAGGACCCTCAGTTGAGATTTTTGGGGCCAAAAAAGTGCTATTTCTATGTAAAACGTAAAAGTTAAGTTCTTCAAATCCGATTTTCTGTTTGTTTTTACCTATCTCTAAGCGTTTACGAGATATCGTCCGTCGTAATGCAGTGGAGGGGAAGTCTCTAGGAAGTGGTGCGGGCCGTACCTCATCGGCGCTGCGGTGCGGGGTAGCGCCCTGGGGGTGGATTGCATAACGACGGACGATATCTCGTAAACGCTTAGAGATAGGTAAAAACTAACAGAAAATCGGTCATATAGGACTTAACTTTTACGTTTTACATAGAAATAGCACTTTTTTGGCCCCAAAAATCTCAATTGAGGGTCCTCAGTACTTAGGGCCCTTGGGGCACGGGTTGCCGTTATTTTAAAGCAACCAATTTTTAACACGTGAATGTGAACCTCATTTGGACCATTTTGAGACCAGGAAAACATAACTTTTCTCAATTCTGAAAAATAAGGGCCGGCCTAGTGTCCATGGTATCGGTCTATCTTTTAGTCTTGTAACTGTTCGATTTTTATGTAATTAGCTTTCTTTGCTTCTTTTTTATTGTTATAAATGCACTTTACATCTACGTTTACATTACTGTTTTTACTTTACATTACTTTCAGAAATTCATTACGACGCATTTTTTTCAAATCTAATTCTAACTGCCATGCATAGCACCACGCTTGGATAGCAGCAAAGTCATTCGTTAGTTCATCCCTATCTTTGCTGGAACGGATTTCGATTTGCTGGAACTTTAAAACGTCTCTTTTGCTATAAATTGCTATATGAGACCAATTTTGTTTAAAAAAATGAAATATAAATAAAATAAACATTGTTTCCGCATTTGAGCATTGTAAGGTGAGCCGGTCGCATCAATTTCAGCTTCCGTGAGCGAGTTTTTGAAGGCGAAGCGAGAGAGGGGGGGGGGAGGGGGAGCGGGGACCTGGCTGCTCGGGTGACTTGCATACTTAGGCACGCGGTGTGGTCGGCAGCGCCACGTCTTCTTCGAGGTGGGCCAAGGGGACGGAGAAAGACTTACGGGGAGGACCCTTGAATAAAAAGATCAAAGAATAATGCAAACAGAGGGAGAAGAATGGTCGCTCGCGGTGGAGGGAGGGTGGCCGGGGGGGGGGACCAGACTCATGTCGCCTCCAACCCCCTTCTCCTCCCCCTGTAACCCGGCACGACTTTTAAAAAGAAGTGCTGGGCGAGAGAGAGAGAGAGAGGTCCTCTCCCATAAACCTCGGTTTTTCTTCCACTCACGCACTAAATCTCGCCACGCCCACACAGACGACCTGCACTCCACCCCAAAGAAGAGGGCGACCGTAGCGGATAAGGAAGGGCTATGGCCTACAATGACATACAGTGTATCAAACAAGAATGAAGACGTAAAGACACTTAGTAGTTGGTATGTGCTGTGGTGCAAAAAAATTACCATCGAATGGAGTGGCGCCACATATGCTTTTCCATAATACGGTGGTTTCCTATTACCCATTTTTTTATTGCCTAAATCGAAAGATTACTACTCCTGGAGTACGCATTTCACGTTTTTAGATTTCTATATAACGATATCTACTTTTCGCGATTAAATGAAAGAGTGAAAAATTTCAAGCGCGCGAAAACGCGACGGCTAACAATAAGTGTGAATGCTGAGAAAAGCCCGTGTGACGTCATTCTGGTTACCGCTGCCACCGTGTGAGGTGACCTTGGGGCGAGAATATGTGCGCCACTGCGATGCTGGCTGCTAGCAGGTAGCGCTTTGCTTAAATAAGGATTATTAATACCCTATCAAACGAAGGAAACCTTCCGACCATAGGCAGTTTTAATAGGTGATTATTAAGAGAGGTTTCCCTGAGCTCTATGCCTCATGAATGCATTGGTTATCTCAGACTATGTATAACTCCTATCTACTCGTATAGTATCTAGGTCACTGTGACGTCACGTGGAGTGGCATCGCATGGGCGCCAATCTGGCCTTTTCCAAATGCGATTAAAATTGACCATTGCCATTCGTCTAAATTGGGATTTTTAAAACCAAAATATTTTTTATATTATGAATACACTAATGGTGGGTAACGAATCGCGATCAATGGCTTTCGTTTTTTTTTTATGAAGGAAACTACCCTATTGTCGTAAGTTATTCAATTAACACTGCTTTAAAGTGAGGGGCTGTGGAAGTGAAAAAAGTGCCGTGAGTCTTAGACATTTCTATCTTGCTCTTTGACACTTTGCACACTTTCATAGTCTTCCATTTTAATTGGGGTCCGGAATAGTCATAATAACCAAGGTAGTGGTATGCCCAATTAGTGTTAAACAATTACAACTATGAATGAGTGCACGTATTGAGAAAAAGTAGTAGTAGTCATAGAGAATGCTACGATAAAATTAATTACACTATCAGAAGAACCTGTCACCTGATGGTTGCTGCGTGCATTGTAAAAGAGATTTTCCAAGCTATGATTTTTAAAATTATAACGATCATTAACGGGCAAAATGTATCTTAATTCCATTATAAAATGATCTCATCACAAGCCACGGAAAACCTTCACTTCTTGAGAAAGTTGAATTCGAAGCCGTGAAACGAGCGAAGTTGACAAAAGTCGCAAGGATAATATTGTGAGGGTCATTAAATTGAACGCTGGGCATCGTTAGATCACTATGGAATTGGCCGGGGGGGAAGGCTGGAACGAAGGTAAATGCAAACGGTGCCAATTAATCGGGTTGTCATTTTAATGCGAGCCGAACGTAGAGAAAATATGGCTCCAAAAGTTCGCCAAAAGTGATAGGCAACAAAATTAGTGCTTCCGTAGTAAATCCTGGGGGGAGGGAATAGTTCTTAGGCCTTTTTTTCTTCAATTTAGGACACAAGATGACAATCATCGCCAATTTCCGCGAGCCGACAATTGAAATGAATATTATTTCCTCACATGATCGTTATTCTTTGAACTATCAGCATCCTAAATTATCTAAAAATCTCCAACAATCCGACTCCAATATTATTTGCTGATGAATAATTAACTGAGGATTAACATTTTTAAATTCAAAATACTAAGTGCCGTACTAATACTAAAAAACAAAAGTAGCATTAGTTTTTATAAATTATCAAGCGGTCATTGGCGTACATTAGGGGTAAGCTACGTTAGTTGTGCTTGACCAGCGCTCGCCCAGGCTGACAGGCAAGGGAACTTTGAGATCCACCAATCGTCAACAGTGAACTATCTGAATTTTCGGGCAATGATTAATAGATGGCAGTTGTCGGACCTTCTTGATAGCCTATCCAAATTCGCCAGTTGGGTTCCCCAATTCCAGGATTTGGGCCGGACGCCAGCTTAGAAGGTTGTCCTAATTTGTTAGGCAATTAAAGCACGACTGACTTAGCAACAAGTTTATTATATTTTCCCTGAGACGTATCAATCAACGCATGCATACTGAGAAGAAAATGAAAAATACACGTCATATAGCTGTTCTTCTTTACCGTAATTGCAATTATCATTACTATTCTTGTGCATTAACTTATCGAGGTAAACAACCAATTTACTAACTCATTATGTTTTCTGCCATTATTGTTTTCACTTTCCACCAACTGTGACGACTGGCCCGTAGATATACTCACTACCATTCTCCCTCCCACGTAGACACAAAAATTGAACTTGCATCGGTCGATGTTTGGTAAAATGGCAGAAACCTAAGTTGGTGAGATTCGAGCTCGGGATTGAAATATAAACCGGCGATGACTGCCTTCTCTTGCCAATCTTGGAATCTTCATTCCCGGCCTCCTTCAGGTAAACTAAATTATTTTAATTCGCTGTTCATGGCTTTGCGAGAGATGGACGTCTAATTTAGTGGTCACTTCTGAATGGTAAGACATGTTTTGTATGTACAGCATTTTATTAATGCCATTCACTCGGAATTTTTACTCGAATGGTGGTTTGAAGGAGTGAAATTCACACCAGAGGAAGCTATCTTTATTCATTCAAAATTAAAGTACAAAAACATGTTATTCCTTGTCCATCTAGCGCAGCGGGGATTTTGCCGAAAGAGTCCCAAAGCTTCCTTCGAGATTATAACCCTGGACCAGGGACGCCGACTTGCAAAAAATATTGGGGGGCCCAAACCGGGATCTTTCCCCGGGAAATTTTATAAGAAGTGAGTTTTAAGTTTTTTAAGCATTTTAGAATAGTCATACGATCAACATTAGAACCCTGATAACTCGAATCTCGATATCTGGACACTCCGGGGAAATCAACAAGCCTGACACATTTTTTCCTCACACCCTTTAGGAATTTTTGAGGGGGCTCGGTCCCCCTCATGCCCCATGGATTCGGCGCCACTGCCCTGGACCCTTCGGCCAAATGCTCTACCCAATAAGCATCTACGCTCCCCAAAATATAGTCGGTATTTCTTATTGAAAAAGAAGAAATTATTCTCTTTCCCTCTTTGCACACAACCCTTACGTAGACTGTAGCATTACTTATTGTTAGTTATGTCTTGGCGGAGCCCTGAGGTCATTCAAACTGAGGGATTGTCGCGGGTTTAAACACATTGTCACGGTCATATTGAATGGTCTGAAAATGGAGTTATTCTTCCCTTTTTTTGCTGCTGAGCATAAACAGACGAGAGTTTGAAATGAGCCTTTCGTTATCGCCCAGAAAATTCTCTCTAGGCCATCTTCGGCTTTCACGCACTTTTTGGTGACCCGACAATAGTTAACGCGATTTTTTCGAGCCGTAATTGAAGCCCTTAAATAAAAAAAACCTCCGTTAAACCCATCATAAGTGGTTCGCAACGGAAAATATGCTTGTCACTACTCCTGAGTTAAGGAATAAATCTAGTTTCTTGGGTATTTTCTGTCGTTCGGGAATATTCCTGTTTTCTTGTCGTTTTTTCAACCTTAATGTCTGACGTAGTCGGTAAAAGAAAAGGGATGTCTCGAAAATCTTGACTTTTACAATGCTTAAGCTTCATTTAGGTTCCTTTTGGCGGGGGAGATAGAGACGTGAAGTGGTTTCTCCACGTACCATCGCCGAGTGCGCTTCGAAGAGTAGATTTTTAATATAGGGGCAGCTGCATAACGCCAGACTTGAACTAGTTCAAGAAACGAGAGAAAAGTTTAATAATTTTGCGAAATAAATCTCCCCATCTTAGCCAGATGCGAAAGAGATTGCATCCAAAAACGTAAAAGGAACTTCCCTCTTCTTACCCCCAGGCACTCAATATTCATCACAATTCTGGACTATTCTAAAAAATTGAAGACCTGTACGTGATTGAAGAGTCAGTCAGGAGAATTGAAAATTTTCTATTCCTCAGCGATTTCATTTTTCTGGATGTGAAAGCCGATTTACCGAAGCTCCTATTGGACGGGAGACGAGCAATTTTCATGGCCCGCGGCTTTCAACGAAACGCTTTTCTCTCCAGGGAATTAATTGGGAATTAAGAGAGAAGTGGAATTTCTCGTGTTTTGAAAATGTCTTTCTCAATCGCTTTTCTGGAATAACTGAGATTTGTAGGATTAATAAGCTACACATAGCGCCACGACATTTTTGGCAGAGAAATTTTCCCCCAATCGGTGCCTTCGGCAATACATTCTTCAGGAAAACCGCTCGGTTTTCTAATATATCATGTGAAGGTGTTTCATGTACCAATTAGTTTTAAATTCTATTTTTCTCTTATATTACCAAATTTTCGGTGACTTTTGGAACTAGTACTTACGTCATTTTCTAATCAATTCGCACATGCCGTTACTTTTTTCTTTTAATTATAAAAAATTGTGTTAATGACATAAAATTTCTTATGCATTGTAGGCCATAAAACCGATTTTGGACTTCGAGAGGTGAGTACCTAGTAAGTACCACGCCCACAAAGTCTGAAAATATTTTCTGGTGCAGAAAAATATGCATATCAATTCTTCAGCAAGTCAGGTCTATTATATGCTTATGGGTGACTCTAAAAGAAGCTTAGATTGCTCGAGCAATTTTGATAGGCTTATATTGCTTGACCAATAGAGAATAGATATCATTCAAAGCGATACGAAGGACACCATATTAGTTACCCAGTATATTTCATGGTCCAACAGAAACGATAAATTCAGAGAGATATTTTACCACGCGGATAGGTATGAGGATAATTTTCCCCCGAAGAATAAAGTACTTTAATTAATGCTAGGTGGAACTTTTTCACATCATTTCCTTTTTATTTCTTAACGGGTAGTATTTCAACACCCCCCACCATGCGCCTATTGAGCAGCATGTGGGATAGTATGTAGATGGAGAAAAAAAACAAGAAAAATAATCAAATCCTAGTTGGGCTTTATTCGATACATTAACTTTTATATTTTCTTGTCAACTGATATCCTTGGTACCTACATCATAATGTTGACTTCTCCATAAGTTCATTTGCGTAATTCAGGAGCCTCGCGAATTTGAATCACTCACGAAAAACCAACGAATGCCTCGTGAGCGTCTTAACTGTAGACGTTCGAATTAATGCGGGAACAATCCTTGCGTAATAAAGCGACTGAGCCATTATCTTGTTTCTGACGATATTTTTTCCCCTAACGAGATCGCGTGTTGAACCATCTGGAAGCACTGGGGGCCTGCTGGAAAGACGTCTGTGTGAATGGACACTGGAGAGGAATAGGATGCGTGTACACGATTCGAGGTCTGATATGGAGATTTGGAAAACGTGGCGCGTCATAAAACTGTTGTGGCGATGCATTTGCATAAGTTAGTGGCGCTCCACCTTTTCATCGGGGAAGAAAAAATACATTGAAGAAGGGAGGAGGGGGGGAGGGGAGAAAGATGTGTTGGAAGGGGAAGAAGTTTCTTAATGCCTTTTTTTCCGTGGGTAATCCTTAAGGCGAGAAGAATGACTTTCTTGATTTTCTCAACAATGAGAGAAAATTATTCTTCGTCGCGACTCTATTGTTAGGATCCCGTCTCTCCACGCCCACCACCCCACCCCCTCCCTCTTCACCACCCCCACCCACCATCCATCCCCCCACTCCTCTCCCCGCCTCATCTTCCCTCTCCCCGCCTCATCTTCCCGCCCCCCGCTCCAATTCCACCCACACCATCCGAATCATTCTCCAATTGTGGCACCAACTATTCATAATGCCCAGCCAGCCACCTCATTAACTATGTTGTATTTTACATGCTACATGACATTAGCTTTCACTCAGTAGGTTTTCGCAGGTTTTTCGCGCCCCCCTTCTTGTGTGGGCGTTTTCCTGCAGTGGGTTTTTTCGCTGAAGGATATTACACCCTTATCCTCATGGTTTTTCCCATAAACTGAAATCTTTTTTACACAAAAATTTCACACAAACTTGTTTTTATTTTTTGACATTTCACCAATAGTGTATATTGTTTATCTTTTGTATTGTAAAGGTTTATATACAATTTTTTTATATTTTCATATTGACGCTATCGAGGAGTAAGGTGGAAGAGGGGACTTTTTAGTCTCAACCTCTCCCGAATAAAGACATACTATTATTATAAGGGTATTTGGCGGGGCGGGACCAATCTCTAGCATGCAATAAGATCGCCACATGAACACCACACGCTCATAAAAATATTACGCAAAAAAAAAAAAATAAGTCTAAATTCGTGCAAAATCAAAACTTGCCAACAGTTATCAATCCGTATGAAAAATCCATTCAAGTTCAACCGATTCAGGTGTTATGTAGTGGATGTTCGCCGCAATGGAATGAAAATTATCTAGTAGCACTTTTCCGCAACAATTAATTACTTGCGAAGCGTTTCGGCTCCAAGGGCCATCATCTGGTGTATTGTTACAATGTGAGCCGCAACGCGTCACACGCATTAAATTTCTGCTGGAAAGTAAAAAAACCTTTCAATTCAACCAATCATCCAAGGTGAGAAAAATGGAAAAGTAAAAACATGCAAAGAGTCGTACTAGCGCCATTATTTTCATTAAATAAACACCGCTACTTTCCTTAATAGTACGAGGAAAGAATGACTTTTCAAACCTTTCTATTTTGTGGTCTATTTCTTTTATTTTCTTCTCTTGATCATTCCTACCATTGTAAGGAAAATAAGCCATAGTAAACGAAGGTATGTTTCAAGTCATCTAAGAAAAACTCTTCTCCGAATTTATTCAGTGAATTTAGCTGGTAAAGTTAATGTAAATTCCAAGTAAATTTGAATTCACTCCGATTGTGTAAGAAAGCGCAAGTGTTAAAAATAATAAAAGCAAAAAATAACATTAACCTTATTCGCGAATAAATCCATTTTTAAGTCATAATTTTAAATATAGGGATTGATCTCAGGATCATCAAGTGAAATCCTAACACATAACCAAGTATCTATCAACCTAAAGCTTCACTTTGTCGAAGTCAACTGTATTCATATTTGTATATACGCAATTTGCAACACAAAGTTTAGTTTTTGCACAGCACGTTTCACCATGGAGTAAGTAAATACTTAATCTATGGTTTCACTGTAGAGCTTCATCCTCAGGTGCATATAAATTACAGAATTATAATGATTTTTAAAAATTAATTGATACCGAGTCACTTTGATCATTGAATAATCATTGCCATTAAAAATTAATTAAATGATTTGTAATGGTAATGCTGATGATGGCGCAGATTGGGGAAACATGTAAAAAATATGAAAATTTAGTGGAGAAGTACGTACATATAAAAATGAATATTAGTAAATTAATTTCTATTTACTAATTTAAAACCCTAACTTCAAATTAGGAATACAATCGCTAATGGGTCATTGGATGGCAAGAACGGAAAAGGAGGGACTCGGATTAAACATTTGGAATAGGTAAATAGGGATGTGAAAGACAAGAAAAAAGCCTCCGTGCGGAGAACAGATTGGAGAGTTGCATTGGCAGAGTGGAGAGAACATTTGGAAGATCATTTAATGAGTCAATCACGTTGCAATGGAAAATTGGAATTTACTCAGAAAGTACGGAAATCGCAAGCAGTAATGATAAGCAAACGCAAGAAATACTATGAATTAATTCTTATTTGATTTTTAAAGACCCTAAATTGAAATGAGATTTCACTTTTCGAAAGATGAGAGAAAATTAGAGGCTAAAAGAGCAAGTATTTTTTTAATTCCTAATTCATCACAGGTTTAAATCAACATTGAGTGTGAGCGCCTGGAAAGAAAATAATTATAAATAAATTAAAACGATCAAATAAAAAAATGCCTCCCGGAGAACGGACTTCCGCACCAATTTATAGCCCCAAGATAGGAGGAAAGGGGGGGGAGGCCGAGAAAACCCTCGAATGCTCATCCAATTTATATCCAAACTCCAAGCGAGAAAGCATTCTCTCTCTCTCTCACTCCAAACCCTTAATCTCTTCTCTCCGCACACCCTGCCAATTAAAAATAGAAACTTCAATAAGTTCCCGCCGCGTTCCGCAGTATGTCCCTTCGCTCAAGTCCAGCCTCTTTAAAAAGCAGGCGTCTTTGTGTAGCCTTTTTCCTTCCTCCACGGAAGTAAAGAAGTGGACGGAGAAATAATTGAAGGAGATAGATTTGCGACCCCGCGAATCAAAACAAGACAATAGGGTGGTTTCCTATTATTTTTTTATTGCCTAGATCGAAAGATTACTCCTGGAGTAAGTATTTCACGCTTTTAGATTTTTAAATGACGATATTTATTTTTTGTGATTAAATAAAAAGTGAAAATTTTCAAGCGTGCGAAAACGCGACGGCTAAGTATGAATGCTGGGAAAACTCCGTGTGACGTCATTCTGGTTCCCGCTGCCGCCAAGTGAGGTGACCTTGGGGCGAAGCTTTGAGCGCTGATACGACGCAGGATGCTAGCAGGTAGCAGAGTACCCAGCTAGCAGGTAGCGCTTGTCTTAAATAAGGATTATTACTACCTTGTGAAACGAAGGAAACTTTCCGACCTTAGGCAGTTTTAATAGGTGATTATAAAGACATGTTTCTCTGAGGTCTGTGCCTCATGCATGCATTGGTAATCTCAGACGATGTAAAACTCTTATCTATCTCGTATAGAAACTAAGTTCCTGTGACGTCAACTAGAGTTGCATCGCATGGGCGCCAATCTGGGCGTTTTTAAATGCAGTTAAATTGACCATTGCCATTCGTCTAAATCGGTATTTCTCAAACCAAATAATTTGTATATTATGAATACACTAATGGTGGGTAACGAGTCGCAATCATTGCCTTTCGTTTTCTTTGTTGAAGGAAACTACCCTATTTCGCACATAACAATGAAAAATAGTTTTTGCCCCATAGATGGTATCCATCGAAAATAAAATGCAATGCTGTATGACATCCAGGTTGGGGATAAGGGCGGGCTGGTGGGGAACCTGGGTGGAAACCTCCTGGCAGTAGTGGGGTTGCGAACAAATTCAGCTTTATATCTAGTGTAAATTGGATACCGAAGGGGGTCTTTAATAAGCTATTTATTTGAGGCATTTTTTCTTTGATCGTTTTAATTTATTTATAATTAGTATCTCTCCTTGTGCTCACACTCGATGTTAATTTTACTGCAGTATGGCTGAGAATGAAATTCATAAAAAAAACATTATTCAAATAAATGTTTTATGTAAGCAAACACACAAATATATGCGATAAAAGAAGTGACATAGATGATTCAATCAAAATATATTGTAATGTAATTAATCAAAACTGATGTAAATACAAAAAATAAATTATTGTAACATAGCAACTGGTCTACAAACTTTACAACTACATAAAAGGTAAGCCATATCGATTGTCATTGTTTTTCTTATTTTTAAATCTATTAATAAAAATGTTTTATTGGATATTTTGGCGACGTAAAATTAATTTTCAATATGTGTCCACTTTTTTATACAGTTTACCTCTCATTTTTTCAAATAATAATAATCCTTGCAAATGAAAAATAAATTTCTGAAATGGCGACAAATGTTTTTTTTCCTCACCGTCAAGATCAAAACAGATACAGAATGTGAAACTAAGCTACTCATAATGCGGGGACTTCGATTTTCATATTTTTAGCCACGAATATTACAAAAGAGGATCCTCAAGTCGGCCTCTAAAAGTGTTGTCACCCTCCGCGCATTTAAATGAGTTCAAAGAAGTCGCCACTCGCGTCGCTGACGGACAAATTGATCCGAGTTTCACATCCGGGGAAATAAGGTGTAATTAGGGGTTTCAACCGAAATGTACATCCATGATGATGTGATTTGCCAAATTTAAAGGTCTTCAATTGAATTCCTTGCATTTGCAAAGCCCATGCTGCAAAATATTGGAACAAAGTGGATCGCATTGCACTCATCACCGCGCCGCGGACATTTTTGAAAGCTGATTTAAATGAGACCTAAGGGGTAAGAGAAATCAGCCTTCAATGGGATGGAATTGGGCCTCCTCTATGCGGCTCCCTAGTTTTTACCCATCACTTTCCCCAGTTATTTGACCAAACCATATCGCAATTTACAGTTATCTAACGAGATTTGACTTTAATGAAAGTATATATTCATTTACTCAAAAAGTAGATCAGCAGCAAAGCATACTTTTTGGCATGCATAGTCAAGTGCCGCAACATAACGCAATTTTTTTACCAATTTATACTACTGATGTCTATCGAGAATTTCGGTGCTGTGACGAAGAACTACCTTTTGGGACATAATGACAACATCATATCAATCGGAAAGCGTAAGTGATAGCAAGAACGACTCCGAATACTCGCTTCGGAATGTAGCGGAAAATGGAAAACGCTTTGGTGAACCCGTTGTGTGCGGTCCAAAGACTATCAAAGAGCCCTTTCACCTTGATACCCTCGCCAGACAGTCGTTCTCTCCCAACCTCTTCTGAGTGCGTGCCATTCCTGAGTTCAGCCACAGACACCCTCCTCATTGTTCCTCCGCGCACACGATGGCAAAAACGGTTCCCTCAGCAATCGAAGGCGCCACTCTTCTAAGCAGCGGCGCAGGAAGACATTAGGGTAAGACGATTGAAAGAGGAGCACGAGGAGAGGAAGAAGAAGGTTGCGGAGGGAAAGCAATTCCGAGCCACCGAAGCGTTGAACGTCGCATGAATCACCCGGCAGAGGCAGCACCGTCGTCGTCTTTACGGAAGCGGGTGCATCGCACGAATCCGGAAGCGAAGTCTCCCCCTCCCCTCTCACTTCCCCCCCACCTTCTCCTTTAAATGTGGTTATAACTCTCTCCCCTAAGGCTCTTTCCACCCGACATCCTCAAGGAGGAAGGCTGTGCGATCATAAACAAAAAAATCGCATTTACTGCTGAAAAATAGTATTTACCTCATAGACGGTATCCATAGAAGATAAAAAGTTAAATTTAGTCCACAAAAAATGCGGATTTTTTTATTAGTCTCCCCTTTTACTTATTTTACGTGATCGTGTCGCAATTTAAAATCAACTGAAGAGATTCGACTTCAATTAATGCAATAAAGGAAGTTATTAAGTCTCAAAAATTAGTTCAGCAGCAAAGACTTATTTTTCGTATTCTTAGACAAGTATTGCTACATAGCGCAAATTAAATTGCAGATTTTAAAATTTAATATCATATAAAATAGCATCGAAATCCTACATTATTTTGATCATCAGATTATCATATTGTAAACATCTTATGAAAATAATGCATAATATTCAATGCATAATAAATCTTGGGCGAAGCCATGTGTGACATTCTCACGCATGTGGTTGAGGTCGGGGTGAGCTCTACCCTCACCTAATCAAGCAAGCCTTCACCTTGAATCTCTGAGTGAGCGAATACAAGTATTTAAACAAATAAGGACAATTCGTTGAAATATATAATACCTAACAACTATTCCGAATCTCTCACGATTAATGAATGCTGAAAGTGACGTATATCTGCACGCAGTTTCCCAGAAAAGCGAGTTTAAAAGAAATCTGTGAGTAGACAAATGTCCCATTGAAATTCCAAGGCACAACGTATTCTGAGTGTGGGAGGCACATCCAACTATCTCATTTCCGTCAAGTGTCTCCTTGCGTAATCAACGTAAATTTAAGAACTGACTTTAGTTTAATAACCAGCCTATTTTCGTTGGAACGGCTTTCACATTTCGAAGTTTTGATAACTTAAACGTTCAGTTTGAAGCCATAAGATAAGTTAGTGGAAATTTCAAATGAACGAGATTAAACTTCATATTTGTGTAATTTCCGCATTTATTTGTTCTCATAAAATATGCACAAGTCACTAAGAGTTTTCATGACGTTTCCTCGAAGTAACTTAATCTCAACTGCCAACTAGAAACGGTGAGGAACTGGTTAAGGAAACATTAAAGAACAAAACAAGATCCTTTTATAGTTTTTTGCGTCTTTACGGGGTTACTAATTTGGGATTCTTTCTTTCTTCGCCTTTTCCTTCCGGATCCACTTCCTCGAGCACCGCATACCATTTTTTCTTCTCGCCAGTGAAATGAGAAATTAGAAATCTTCATGCATAACTTAGGGTAGCACGGGATGAAACAGACCTCATGGTGTTTTCTCTTCTCACATCAAATCTTCCTCCACCAGCATCCCTACCCTTTTCCCTCCAAATTTATTTGTAGAATAAGTATGTAATGTTTTTCCTTACAGCGGCAAAAGTTTAGAGCAGGGCCATCTTGCTACATGCAATAACATTGAAGTCGTTCACAGAAAATATCGATCTACGACTTACATACTACCAACTCACCGGAACAATAAAGGAGGATAGATATTAATCAGCATGCAAGTACCTGAAAAAGGAAAATAAGAGAAAAATTAATGTTATAAATGATGTTTATATATTATTAATTAGCATAGATAAGACAGCCGAATGACATCATTACGAAATGTACTACATCTGCTATCACTTTGCATGCAAGACTTCATTGACCAGAAGAAGTTAAGGGCCATCACTGTAAGCACGACATGGGAAACACATTCTTATTTCACAATAAGCACTCACATGATTTGTAAGTGTTAAACGGAAATTGAAAAAAGTTTGAGGAAGAAAATTCAGTACGGACACCTTAAAACATTTACTGATAAGTAAGGTATCACTCAAATTTCAGAACGTACTCCTTTGTAGTCTTGCAACATAAATGAAGTTCGTATTTGTCCACTTTAACAGTTGTGAATTATATTTCATTGTTAAAGTTTAGCCATTGGTCATAGATCCATATTCCATACTTGAAGAATAACAGGACTCTTGATTCCCACGGAAGTATCAAGTTATTACGTAAGCTATGACTCTCGAGTCCTACAAATATAGATTAATTCATATGAATACCTATCGAAAGATGCTAGATCGTAGAATACATGAATTTAGAGCGAAGTCATTACATGTTTAACAAATGGAAATCTATCTCTTCACAGCTCCCTCCCTTACTTTTAAGCGAAAACCTATACATAAAAGCCAACACTATGATTTTAATACTTGGTTCAAGACCTACAAACAGATGAATCACTGTATATATGGCATTACTACTCCCACAGTAAGTGCCAACACTAGATGGAGACATTTCATAGGCGGTATCTAACAAATATCGCCATTTTGACAACAATCGAAGGATGAAAAGTGCCACTTCAGATATTCCCTCGAAGACAATTAACGAAAATCCCAAAATCGGGCAACAATCGAAGGGTGAAATCAAAAGTAAAAACTGCAACCTTTTGCGATTTGGAGGAAGCTACGAGAACGAAATGAGCGACAGAAATGTGTGCTGAGGCGCAGGCGAATTCTCCCTAAGCGGTAGCTCCGTGTGCATTCATTGTGCCGCGACCAAACATTCAGCGGTTCAACTGTGCGCCGTGCTAGACTCGCGTCGTTAAATGAAACAGCCTCCTTCGGCGAATTTTACACGCGACCCCAGAGTACAGTTCTGCGGTTCGACCAGCCGCGAAATATAAATGCTTATTTTTTTTAAGCCTTGCGCTCTCTTCCCATCCACGAATAAACACGGTCCAGGCGTTGGCAAAACGCGAGAGGGAATGGCGGATTATGGCGTCCATCTATGGAGGCCCAACGCTGCCCGTTCAGGCGATTCGCGGTTTTCGGATTGGGAAAGGGGATTGGCGGATCTGTAAATTGTGGCCCTAACCCCAAATACCCACTCCGGGCGCACTTTTACCGCCCACGAAAATTGGCATTTAAACTACCTTCGCAAATCATGCGAATCACGCGAGAGATTCGAAAAAAGACGCGAGAAACTTTTGAAAAGGAAAACTCTTTCGCTTGGGAAATGTAGTTGGTGTGGTAGTTATGGAAAATTAAAAAAAAACAAGTGCTTATGCTATTCCCTATTCATGAACACAACTTTAAAAACGAGAATTTTACCAAAATCATCAAAAGGAGAATGATGATACATACTTAATCTAAGTTTTGATGAAAACGTCATTGTAATCGGATGAGCTGTTACTTTACTCAACCGATTCAAACACGGATATCAATTTTTTTTAATCGGCAGTTTATATAGAAAGTCACTTCTACTTTATCTGGTAAAATTTTAATTTATTACATTGATATGGGTAGATATTTGGTGACAGGTGTATGGTATAGTCGCTGTTAGCATATTAGTTAATTGGCGAGTAACTTAAATTCTCAAATAAGAACAGTTGATTGTCAACGTCCCATCGCGGGGACGTGTGTTCAAATCCCAGCGGTGACCTAGAGACTAACCGAGCTCTATACATGGTTTCTGGGTGGAGAGCGTTACAAATTCAGCCCTGCGTCCTTCGTATAGGGCTTGAAATGATGTGATCCTCTGGGCATCTTTCGTTAGGAACAAGCTGACGCCGACCACCGGTTTCCCTCCTCAACAATCAGAAAAATGCCCCTCGTACCCTAAATTATTACCCAAAATCGTTTTCTGACCTTTTCTTAAGTCTTATTAATATATCTCATTTTGGTTTAGTCATCGGCGAATTTAGAGATGACCAGACGCTTCGCCACTGAATCTTATGGTGAGTTCGATTCAACTCTCTAACTTTTATACACCTAATTTACTACCTGACCTGTTTCTAATGCATAGTATAATATTATACCTATTTCTACCTTTACTCCCCTATTTTCACAGTGTCACCCCACCTGCCTTGACTGGAAATATAATAGAATTGCATGAGACTGACAAATACTCCAGAAGAATAGTAACCATTTCCAGTGCAAATACAGCATCAGATTCCCAAGAGTAGAAACAAAATCCACGGAAGAAAGAAATGACGATGATCGAAGTGCTATAATTGTGAAAGAAAAATGATTAGAAGTGTGATGAATTTACCACTAGTTAATCAATATACTGGTCGCAAATAAAACACATTTTTGCAGGATGTTAAGATAATAAATCGAAGATCAATTTTCATCGAATTCCAGTATTCTCAAAATGGATGCACGTACTTTTATCGTCCCGCGTTTCAAGTAAAATTCTTCAAAAGTGCTACTGCAAGAAAATTAGTTCACTGAAGATCAAGGATAACAGCTTTTTAATCTCAAGTTAAATGCCACATTTCAGAGCCATCGTAAATGTTGCGTATCTTTGAATCGTGATAAGAAAAATAGCTCATTAAACTCACTTTTTTCCAATTTCACTCGATACGATTTTTTAAGGGGAAATTTCACAGAAGGGTGGGCCAGCAACGCCCAAAAATATGAAGAACAAAAGAGAATCAAAGGCCAGATTTGGGATAAGAAAGCTTAAGGCACGAAGGACGAGAATAATTGGCGGAATCTGAAAGTCCAAAGAAAAGAGGGAGTTAGGACAAAGAGTGGAAAAAATAGGAAGAAATGAGGCGGGAAGCGATGGAGGGCCCTTGCAAGGGATATCAAGAGCGGAGGTGGGGAGGGAGGTCTTGGAATGAGAAATCAACACTAACCCCGACTTCTTAAAAAAAAATCCCCTTTGCGAAAAAGGGTGGCGGAGGAGAGGCACTTTCAAGCAACCCCTTCCATCCTCTTGGGAAACACGCAGCAAGACTTCTTGCCCTCTCCTCCCTAAGATCTTCAAAACAATCCTCATTAATCTGCCTTTCAAGAATCTCCCTTCCGGGGAAAATTAAAAATATTTATCTCCTACCGCGTTCCTCGCTTGTCCGCTCCCTCCTCCCAGAGAGATTTTTCAAAATTTAATAAAACTGCGTCTTCTCTTCTCTTTGCTGCCCCAACAAGATCCCATCTGAGCGTACGATGTAGAGGAATGAGCAACTCAGACAAATGAATGCAGTCTTGTACGTTTATTTCATAGTTCACTGCAGTTCCAGGGCAAGGGACAAGCCACAATGACAAACCGACTCCCGCAGCATCACCTAGGTTAAGCAAAGTCGGGGTTCATGACCCTGGAGCTCTTGCCTGCAAGCGGCCGTCAGGGCAAGAATTCGTTTTGCACAATGGACCAAGAAATATCTAATCGTAAGTGCTAGGGCACTCGACGGAGCCCGGCAACAAAAAAAAAACAATTGCCATCGTACCCTGAATTTAAATTGTTTTCAGACGATTTTATACCTTCTTAATATTTTTCATTTTAGTTTAGAAACCGGCGGATCAAGAGATGACCGGACGCTTCGCCGCTGAATCCAACGGTGAGTAAGATTCAATTCTCCACCTTTCTTATACCTCATTTAACGAGACGACCTGTTTCTTGACCGCGGTGGTTTTTTTCCGCAAGCGGCAGTCAGGGTAAGCCTCCCACCCCAATAACTATGCAATGCAATTTACCAATCATTGAAATCTCCTCAGAGATTTGAGGGTAGCTATATACTTAAGTTTCGAAGGTGGTCCAGCCAATTTTTCCATGGATTTAATTATAGAATTGTTTAATTCATTGGTACAATATTTTCAGCGTGGAATCCTCGGTGCGAATCTTTCCAACGATCAGTAATCCGAGAACTCTTGACTCCTGCCAATGCAATCAATATTCCAGATATTTTAAACCAAAACGTGAAATGTTCAACCGTCTCCTCTTTAAAACTATAAATATACTCGCACATCTAGTATTAGCCCAAAAATAGCATTGAATGAAAAAATAGATTTATAAAGAATAATGCCGATGGTCTTTCTAACATGAGATCTAACTTCCAATAACAGTTCGTTGATCTTACTCTTCAGACCAACATATTTTATATGATGCTGACATGACTTAATCATGTATGCCTCGTTAGTTGTGACGATAAATCGAAAGGTTGGCAGTGAATATAGAAACATGACTTCACGATATGTTCGTGCCCCTGATGACTGGCTGCAGGAAATGATTAGATGGAAGGTAATACTCCAATAGTATGCAGCTATATACTTTATACACGGTAGTCTTATGCAAGAAATGAGGGCTCAGGAGAGCCCTTGTAGGATACACCACACCGGGGCCGGGACTCAGTAATTCAACTGATACGCCCGATCACCCGGGGAGGGGAGTGGAAATGGGAAGGAACAAGGAAAGAGGCGTCGCCGCGATAGGAGCCCGTGGGATAGGGATAGCTTCGGAAGGGATGGGACGGGGTAAAACGCCTTACCGCTACAGAAGCGGAAAGGGCCAACTAACTAGCGAAATCCGGCATCATCCTTTAATGTGCCAACGATTTTGGAGGATTTTCCTATTAAAGAGAAAAATCCTTCGATCAGATCGTTTGGTAGTCTTGTGCAATTAAAATTTTCAGTATGCTTTTCCAAAGCTATTTGTGCGAATGAAAATGAATCAGGGCTATATTTCAACCAAAAATACTCATAGCCAAACTTCTCTTAATTGTGAGAATGAAATGCCAGAGACATTGAAGCGAAGGAAACAATTAATGCAAAGGAGTAAGGCTTCAACTTGGGCTCAACTCTGAAGATGCCCCCTCGAGAGAGGGAGAAACGTCCAATGATCATCACGGAACAAGGAACACCAGTTCCTTCATCAATGAACCGTTAAAATCTCCATTAATTATTCCGAAAAAAAATCGGGCAAAGTTTTTTCCCGACTTTATCACGAGAACTTTCCGTTGAGCGTGGCCACAAGTTTTAATAGGCACGCTGCCTTTAGCTGTGTTCAATAAGCTGGAAGTCCCCTTTCCCAGTGGATTTCGACCTGTCCATATTTTAAAGCAAGCAATTATGCACTTCGTCATGAGAGTTTAGGAAAACGCTTTTTACTAGTTGTAGAGCCATGGCAACATTTGTATTTGACGCAAGATAAAATCCCATAAAAAACAATAATTTCAACACCTCATCTAAACGAGTTCAATGGATAAAACTTTCGAGTTGATTATATAGATGTCCTCTGGAGAGGGGATATACCGCTCGCAATGATTTTCATTTTCACCTTATGTGAGAAATTTTGGAAATTATAATGGTGAAATTCCTTTCTATTCAACAAAATATTTTCCCTCTATTTACTAAGGCACCCAGATTATGTAAATTTCGTAGCATTTTGCATACATCCTAATCCATTATTTTTTACAATTACAAGTGGATTTCATATTATGAAATGTGCTTTCACGGACTTTTTCATTCATTATTTCATCTTCACGGGCTCTCCGTAACATCCGACTTATCTTGATTCATATCCAGACCCGGTGAAGGGCGATAAAAAAAAACATTTCTTTTATGTTGGAGCTCCTTGAGAGAATGGCAGCTTACGATATATTTTGGTTTTAATGCACAACTGAATAACAAAATATAGAACAATATTCATTTCGTGAACAACCCATTTTGAATTCTTTTCATCGTATTGAATAACTATTAGAGGTGATAGAGAGTGTATCTTTTATATGTTACTAACGTTTACTGCCGTGTCACCCTATACTATCTACCCTGTACTAGCAATTTTGGTCAAGCACGCAGTGCCCTTATTTTCACAGATTAAGTCTCATACTCGCATTGCATATTTAGGGTGTGGCTGGACCAGTGCGAAATAGCACCTCACTTTTACTTCCTCTTCCGAAAATCTTCTCACAAGTTGTGAGAAGATTTTCGGAAGCGTGTTGATTCGTCAAGATTCGTCAAGCGTGTTGTGAGTCACAACACGCTCGACGAATCCTACTTTACTTCTTCAGGAGTGAATTTCTGCTGGCTCGATCACTTTCGCTATTCTATTTCCCAAACCAATTCATGAAATACACTTTTACAGTAAACAAATATTCAAATCTAAGAGGGGCGTTAAGAAAACGTGTGGCCACAGTCCCCATACAAGAGAAATAACGGCTGAAAAGGTGTCCGTTTCCTCGAGTTGGCATAACCGCTCAAGTTTTGATCCTTAGGAGAAATAATTTCCTGCTGCCGCGGAATATATAATCATTTGTGCGACGGATGTGTCTGGAGGAAAGGTATACCACTGACTTAATAGCAATTAAAGTAAAACATTAGTAAACATAAAAAAATTCAAATTAAAATATACATTTGAAACATACAAACATTAACTGAATAGCATAAATTAACACCCCTCATTAATAAACTTATTCATTATACGGTAACGTTTTTCTATCAACACAGACTTTATATAAATTAAAGCGTCCTTTGTCTGTACCTACTCTGTTATTTGCATTAAGTTTTCCTATCTTGCATCAGTTGTGGCTTTTCACTCCGATAAGATAGCGGGAGCTTAGGGGACATATCGATGGCTGAGTTCTAACTACAATATTACACTTTGTTAAAGATACTTGTCTCAAACCGGCCGAATTTGAGATGCCTGTTGTTAGAACTTAGCCATCGATATGATCGTTACCTTCGGAAGTGTGCAATCGATAAGTGCATTTGATGCGGATTAGTGAACGGCCACCTACGCATGGGTCTCGCGTGCTGGGACAGGCGGATGGGCGATGCTATCTCGGGCTCGTTACCCCGTGGTCCCCTATCCCTGGCGTGTGCGTTATCAAAAGAGGGGGTGGTTGGGAGAGGGCGGGATCAATCCTCGCGGCCCCTGATTCTGGGAGACTCGTCAGGCCCGAATGAAAATCTGGGTACGAAGGAATTAGGGGGGGAAAGGGGTGAGTCCCTAATTAAAGCCCTCGAGCAATCCCAACGGGTAAAGCGGTCGGGGCATTCAAGGGGAAAGATTTCGTGTTCCTACTCAAGAGAAGCTGATTTATCTTTTCAGACGATTTTTTCCCCGGAATTCTCATTTCGCTTCATTATTCACCGCATGCACTATTTTAACGCAATATTCGACTTCATCCCATTTTCTTTTCCCTT
Source organism: Ischnura elegans (assembly GCF_921293095.1). Lineage (NCBI taxonomy): Eukaryota > Metazoa > Arthropoda > Insecta > Odonata > Coenagrionidae > Ischnura > Ischnura elegans. The sequence continues at coordinate 108,406,112 of NC_060253.1, read as the reverse complement.
ATGCATTGGCAGATGTCTTACCGATGGAACATTTAATGTTTGATGTCTCGGATGAAATATTCCACCCTGCCAGTTCCGAGAAAAAGAAAGTGATGAAATACGCATTTTTCAAACTATTAGTGTTTTAGGTCAAAATATCACTCACTTCTTTCTAAGCTGTAGCCGTGATCTCGAGTGAAACGCCTTTTTAACGAGCTATCTCTCAGAGAAATCGTTAAAATGAAGTTTCCAGAACAGCGGGAGTGTTACTAGATTTTTAAAAAAACTAGCTGCGTTATTGTAACTTATCACCACAATTCGATGTATGATTAGCTCCCTTCTAGGCGGATTTGATTGATTTTAACAGAGTTTTGAATATAATTTGATGATGGCGCAGTGGCCCCCCTTGCGGGGCCGCCTTCATTTCCGAACATTGCAGAACCACAAAGAAAGTCGAAAATCGTGTTAGTTAGAACACTTATAACTCTAGAACGGCTGCACCGATTCTAGTGACATTAGGCTCTTTGGATTCGTCTCAGCCCCGGATAACATATAGGACATTAAAAAATAGGAAAAGTTCACAAAAAAATTCAACTTTATCTCAGAGATATGTTTTTAGGAGTTGATTGTTAAGACGGTCAAAAAAACAAAGATTTTTTTCGTTTTTACTAATGTATTGACTGATCTTTTTAACAATATTAAAAAAAATTAAGGTTCGAACATGTCAAAAATATTAAAGTAATATTAAAATAGTATTAAAATAATTGAATTAGACGTAAGCTAAGCTCGAATTGAGTTGTCAACAAACGCATAACTACCGTGTGTGTAAACAAATCTCCAAGCAATGGTTGATTATCACTTATGTCCGTGAACTCTGCATGAATTCAAATCTTTTAACTTTTTAATAAACAAAGACGAAGTCATCAACTATCTATCTTAATATTTAAAGTCCTTGGACGCACCTGGCTAACTACGGCACGATTTACAGCTAAAGGTTGGCTCTGTGTTCAAGATCTTTCGAAACCTAAACCAACCAAAACTATCCAACGGAACGTGTTTGGTTATTAAAAAACTGATAATAAAGTGATTCACGCCACTATACTCAAAGGAAAATTCAAAGATGAGGAAGTTCTCAATCCGAAGATTCCATGATCCCAACTAATATGCCCTTTTGGGCTTAAACGTATTCAATTTCCAATTCGTGTTTCATTCGTGATAATGATTAACAAATCGCATGGTCAGTCTTTCAGTTTTTGTGATGTTTGTTCTCATGTGTCAGTGAAAACCCATGATTTTATCTTGGTAAATAATATGTGGTATTTTTACGAATCGGTAAACCATCCGCTGTATTTCTTCCTTTGCTTCAAGGGCGCAGCTAGGAATTAAGGATAGGCGCAGCTAATACTGGCGGGTCTGTAGGGTATAGAAAACCCGCCAAGGTAAGCGAGAGGTGTGGGGGCCCTCCCCAGACATTTTTTAGGATAAAAGGTTCAAAATGGTAGGTTTTGCGGCTATGTGAACAGTTAAATATTTTGTGACTCATCCGTCCCCCTAATATTAATAACCAAATGTTTTATAAAAAGATTCTTTGAGCTTTTGGAGGGGTTTTACCCCCCAAAAACTACCCTCGCTGCGTCCCTGCTTTGCTTCGCTATTTTTATTTAGCTTTATTCGCTTTATCTTGCGCCTGATAACAAAACAAAAACTGTTGTTTATCAGAAGGCGCTTGACGCAAGACATTAAACCCGAATGTGTAGGGCACACCGTGGTGCGTTTACGCAGTGCATTTTTTCCAAACAGAGATACTATAACTGGCGCTCCTAAAGTCATTTGATACGAATGCTGCTTCATAGAGGCTTTTCTTACACTATTTTGAGCATCAGTCAAGCGTCGGTCTAGCGTTGCGTTAACCTGCCCCGTGAACGAGCCAAGTTTACGCTACGGACTTAGACCTAAAAACATTTTTGTACGGTTAATAACACAAATAGCCAACAACTGGATGCGTATAATTTTTATTTCATCAATATTTTCTCATTTAATTTATAATAAATCAAATATGATTAAAACGATACAGCCGCTCTTTATTTATAAATGGTGCAACTAAACTATAAGTTCATTGAATGTTAGGCGGTACGAAGTTCGCCGGGTCAGCTAGTTATATCATAAGATGGAATTGTCTTTTATATGTGTAGAATCAGTTTAAATATAACTTTCTTAAACTTTGCATGTAACTTGATTATTTTCCATTACGTTTCAAGCATATGTAGCTCAAAATATATTTTGCGACCCCCCTTGAATATTTTCTGTATCTACTAATGTGATGGCGATTGGGCGATAGTCTCTTGATGGATCTAGCATCTAGGTCTTAGGTATTGAAATGCCCAGAAAATAAAGTACGCAGAGGAGAGCCTGCGTAAGAAGGGGAATCTGTGAGTGGGAAGAGGGGGTAGGTTCGGGCAGGAATCGAAATGCAAGCCTTAAAATGGAGGGAGAGGTGGTGGTGTCGGGTTTGGAGAAGGAAAGGGTTTTGAGTTAGAGAGTGGCTCAAATTTCCCCAAGGAGCTGACGGCAGTGCGTCGGCTAATAAGGCCATTCGGAAGCTACATCATCCGCGATAAAACCGCCCCCTTCGCTCGCTGTAAAACAGCAAACCGCTCTGCTCCACCACCCCATGATCCCATGCGTCACATCCTACCCCTGTTCATCCGGGTCGTTCGATGCGGAGTGCGATGCTTCTGTGGCCGAGATCATCTCCTCCTATCCCATGAGGGATCACCGTAAAAGGGACGCGTGCCCACGTGTGTTGCTATAACGCGTTGGCCTTTGCGACGACCACGAGATGCCTTCGTACCCTCGGCTCTCCCCTTGGAGAATAACAAAGGAAGGCAAAAAAAAACCGTGCTCCTCGTGCAGGATAAGTGCATTAAAATCAATTCCCTTCAAATTTAATGCAATTGAATTAATTTATCAACGTGGGCCTTTTTGGACATATTTTACCAGTGCACAGCAATTCAGGAAAAAGCATTTGACAGGGGTGCAGAGAAAAAACACGACAGCAAGGCTCACTTAATACAAAAGAAAATGAATTCGCATCCAGAATGCAGATACCCGGGAATCAAGCCTCAAAATTTTTTAGACATTTTAAATACATTGGAAACAATATCACCATTTATTCAGAGGAAAATGTTCAGATCTAACAGAAAAACGTAGCACCGATAGGAAATTTTATCAAGAATACAAAATATATTATCCCCTCGTCACATCAGCAATCCATCATATCAGCATGGCTCGTAAAACTGGCAATTTCCATGAACTATTATGAAACAACTCATACACTTAAATACATGTATTGATGGCAAATTTCTCAGTTCCGTTGGTAGTGAGTTCCATATTCTGGCAGCTGTTACCATGAAAGATTTATTTAGGTGTGGTGTTTTTTGGTGTGGAATATGAATGTCAACATTGTGATTCCTGGTTGGTATTAAACGAATATTCCTTTTAGCAAATAAATCTTTCGTACAGATAAGGAGAGTTATCAGAAGAAAGTATTTTGGATGTAAGGCAGGTGAGATGATAAAGGTGATGTTGTTTGAATTTCATCCAGTTTAAGCGGGTATAAAAGCCACTACTATGATCTCATTTTTTGAGGTAAAAAACAAAGCGTATTGTCGATTTCATTGTCAAATGATGTTTGCTGCTGTTTTTTTCATCGATATTTGTAAGCAGCAAAGAACACTAATCCAACAGTGAAAGTATTTGTGTCTGAACAAGGATGGTGCGTATTTTATACTGTTTGATCAATGCAGGTGGTGAAATTACCTAGGATTTTCTGTTTAGTACTTTGTACTTGTTGCTTTCCTTACTGTAAAATAAAAATGTCATCAAAGTGAGCAGGAGAGAAGTCTTTTGAAAACCTTCATTAGTAAGAAGGCAGGACATATTGCTTCGGGCTTTATCTGGTGTAATTCTAACATATAGTAAATTAAAACTTACTCACTATTTTCCGCTGGTAATTTTATTTTTTTAGCTGACCATTTTCAATGAATTTTGTATTATCGTCAACTCTCGAACATAATAACTGATGATCTGACGATAGTACTACAAAATTAATTGAAGCCGATAGTGTAAAGAAAATTATATTATTAGTGAAAAATTGCCAGTAAGCTTTAATTTACAGTAAGACAGGACAACGTTCAGGCATCATCGGCTGATAAAAACAATCGTTGAAGGAAGAGGGTAAGGGGAAATGGCAAAGAAGGGCCTCAAAGAAAGAAAGTAGAGAAAATGACGAAGGATGTAACGCGTGAGAGTATCTAGGTAGGAAAAGACTAGCTGATAGGAGAATGGAGTGGTGAGCAAACCAATCGACGGATAGCTGACTGTTGATGATAATGATGACCAACCTGACGTGAAAGAAAGAATGCAAAAAAATGTTTCTGATAGCAAAAAAAAACCACGAACTATCCAGGAGTGAAAATATATGGGGTCACCTGGAATCGCCCCAGAAGTACAAACAATCCACAGAAGAAAAACTATCTATCTTATCCTCAACTCACACCAAGTAAAAATGGAATGATGACAGCGTCAAGAATTATTACCTGGGATAAAATTATTAGATTACATTGGGTGCAATACTTGGGCCAAATCAAAATAATGAATAAACTTCAATACTAACTACAGGAGAAAATGCCATTACGTACATTAAACTATACGTATTTAGACAAGAAAATTGATTCTGAGAATTTTAACTGCAGGTGAAAATACCATTAAATAAATTAAACCTTACGTTTTTAGACAAGGAAATTGATCCAGTGATTTGTTAAAAACACAAAAGTACGGCATCATAAACAGACAACTGTTTTGACAAACCATTCTTCAACGGATTTTCTCAGAATATTACGAAAATACTTGAGATCCCTGGCCTTGCAGTAATTAACTTGAGGGATCTAAATTTCGAGGAATGGAAGCCAGTAACATGAAATGCTCGTCGTAATCAGGGCCGAAATGAAGGGGCGACCCAACCCTTAAAAACCCTCTCAAGAACCTCCCGAAGCGGCTTATCGCCATACAGCGGGAAGCCGACCAATCTCACGGCCTCTCCTCCTGCCTCATACCTCACGAGGTGAAAAAGCGCAATTTCCGAGGGTTCGAGTAGTCGGGCTGGGCTCCCCTTCCACTTCACAGTGTACCACGCATGGAGATACTTAAATTATACCAGTTTCCGGAAGTAATGTCACGTTTTTAGCCATTGGCCAAACCTCACGACCACGAGAAGACTAGCACTAGAGATTACATACATTGATAGAGATGTACACAGCTGAAGCGCTAAAATTTTCCTCATTTCGAGCCGGGGGACGGGACTAGACCAGGGGCATTAGCTGTTTACCTTCGCTATTGTAGTGCTTACTATCCATCTGCTATTCCTATCGTAATTCTACAACATTTTTAGTTTCCCAGACACATTAAATATAAAATATCATAGGGTCATCTTAATGCGGCCTCGGAGTAAATCCTCTGCCAAACCAAGCGTCGAAGATTCGAACCTCGCCTGGATAGGTTATCCTTGTACAAGGCCTGAGTATTTGTGATCGTCCTACGTTGCCATTAGTTGTATTCCCCAGCTTTCAAGGTCAAAAAAGCACTATTTTCGGGGCGACAAAGATAAAAAATAAAATACTTGTTACCTTGCTTTTCCCGACCCCCGTCCTTTCTCAAAGATATAATCTATAGGTATACCTTCCAATGTGACGAAAAAAACCTCACATCTGAACAGAGATCGGTAGTCAACCCCCAGGAGCGCCTCCTCCTCCTCCACACATCCCCAGCCTCTCCGAATGCCCGCGGAAAACAACTCCACAACCCCCTTAAGCCCTTAATGCTCCGGCTCACACTCGCACGCTTCCGATGTGTCCCGAGAGATGGCGAGACCATCGCTCCCTAAGCCCACTTCCTCATACAAAGCCGCATGGTGGGGGCGGAGGAGGGCTCGCGACTCCAAACATCTGACAAGTTAAGTGCGCATGAGCAAAAACGCGGCCGTTTGCAGAGAGAGAGTGAAGGAACGGGCAAAACCATCAGACAAATGAACTGAACGAATAAATATGCCCACCATCCTCCCCACCCATCTAATTTATTCAATGAGGCTGCTGAAACTTTTCTCGCCGTAAGCGAAACGCAAGATAAAGATTCGTCCTCAACACTAGAATATAAAAGTTTCAATAATGAAGAACACTCCAATGTAACATGGATTAACATTCATTGAAATGTTTTTAGTACTATTATATTTCCTTTTTATTGTTATTCATCTTCACTGCCCCGATAAAAAAACAACCTTATCTTTAAATGGGGGAATTAATGAATGACAACTTTAGACGGTCAAAAACACCCACGCTTTGTATAGGGGCAAGACAGGACTCGAACCCACGAGTCTAACTGGTGAGGACTTTACACCGCCACCGAGGCTGGAAATATACCTATCTATTCGGTATAAGCAATAAAGGACACGAGGTTGCAAATTATTCCACATGATTTTATTCATAAAAATGAGATATTTTTGGCCATTGATTCACCTCCATCCTAGCCTTGATCCATTCTCGTTTTGATACTCTACTGCGACGAGGTAGTTATCTAGTACGATCATGATTTAAGTCACTCTATTACGAAGTTCCTACTCGTAAAATTGCGAATAATTCCATATTGATTTAATCCATAAATTATAATTGCATCCATGAATTAAATGAACTTATCAGTAAAAATCTGCAAATACTAAATAACCAGTTACTCTTGCTCCCTAAGAATAACGAAGTACGTTGCTAACAATGTACCCAAATATTCTGCGACTCTTACGACATACGAAGCAATGGTTTCCTGAACATGAAAAAGAAATTACTTTTTTTAAATCAGGTTTGTTGGAGCGAAAGTCAGACAGAGGGAGAATATTTTTAATTTTACCGTGGAATTATAAAAGCTTACTTTCCCTATTGCCTTCGCCAGTCAAATACTCGAGGAAAACATAATTTCTTTAATGGAACAAGCACTAACGTTCCGTTGTATAAAAATGTGGATAAAATCTCATAGATAAATGTGGATAAAATGGAATCATAATAAACAATAATGGATATGCATAGGTAAAAATAACTTCGCAAAAAGGCGAAAAAATTAAGGACTGCAGTCATAACCATATCAAGACTACATCATTTAATAAATATATATAATTAATCTAAATGATTTAGGAATCCATTTTCGGTGAGGTTCTTTCAAGATCGATTCCAGAGCCAACACATTTCCGAAGGACTGTGAAAGATACCGTTGAGTCGTAACCCCGCGTGAAATCTAGCTGAAGTGCTAGGAGACAACGCCTGTCAACGACATATCACTCGACCCATCCGATTTTAAAGTTCAATTGACCTCTTCAATGAAACGTTATTGGTACTACATATTTTTATGTTTTAACATAATTTTAAGACCACTATTGCATTTTTAAGTATTATTTTCTTTCTTTTTCCTATAAGTAAGCGGTGGAAATGGCCTTAGCCGCACCCTATATCCAAATTACTACTTCTACAGAGAAAAAGAGGAAATGTTTTGCTTCAAAACATTTCCTCTTTTTATGAGAATAAAAATCCTAAAATACGCCCATTATTCATACGATCTAAAGCTGGAGCTCAAAACATAATGGAAGCTAAAGGAAAGGAAAGGAATGCTCGGTGATGTACTGATCACTAGTTCACAAATAACCCTCCTTCAACGCCCTTGAAAATGATACCAAACCACCATACCCAACGAATTTGGAGAGTTACTATGGTGGAAGCATTACAAAAAGCCACTCCATCTCGCTCGAAAATAGGTGCGCCCTCTGTTTTTGTGTGGGCCACCGATGGGGAGGCTCAGATAAAACCACGGAGGTTTCATATTGCGGTGGCGATGCAGGTGAGAAAACTCAGGTGCCGGAGTCATAGCGTGAGCAGAGGAAAACTGTGAAAGGGAGGATTTCAAAAGAAACACATTGAGGATGCAGATTAAACACGTCCGCACAACAAACTGAATAAATGGCGAAGCAAGGAGAGGAAGACAGAATTGAGGTGATAAGGGTATGGGCGTGTTAAGGATTATTTCGCCTGGGTTTTATTGATTACGTGTGAGCGTTTCACCCTTAGGTCTCTCATACGAATCAATACGATGTAAATATCCTTATGAATATAAAAATGAAATTAAAATTAAATGCATTTTCCTTTGATGTTTTTGCAACGCAATTTTCTGTAAGATACCAAAAAATAAGCCAGATATAAACGTCTCGAGTTTTTTGTCTACTGTAAAATAAATATTTCCTTAGTATCAACGAGGAGCGATGAAAAATGTTTTGTATTTCAAATATTAATCCTATTTCTTTTGCTTATGTGTAAGTTCTTATAAACTTATATGCCCCAATTTTCAAAATGTTGATGCTAAAGTGTCTCAAAAAGTTGAAGATCAACATCACATGTCACCAGCAAGGAGGGAATATACAAAAAAATTCGCGACCCCCATGATGCCACACGAGCTGAATGGACAGGAAAATATAATGGGAGGAGCGAAGCTGCAGGAAGTTTCCGTATTTGAATATTTAAATTGAGGAATGGCGGAGAAGGGGAGAGCGGTGCGGATCCTAAAGGGAATCGCTCGAGGAGGGAGGGAGCAACACTTGGCTTGCTCCCGGACGGGAACTCGAGGAAAGTATGATCCACACCCACCTTTAACTCCCCGTAGGAGGAGGAGACTTCTTGAGGCACTTGGGGAAATTAAGTCGTAAATTCCGGTGGAGAGAAGTGTTGTCGGGGGAGAGGGGAGGGCTTAAAATCACCCCCCTCATCCCCCTTTCTCCGTCGTTAGCGCCGGAATCGCTTGCGGTGAGGTCCTCGGGCGAGGGCCCTCTTCAAACGCCCGCCGCCGTTAAGCGCGCAACCCGAGGCCCCCTTGGGGCCGAAACTTGCTAACTCCGCGAGGTGGGCCGTGTTAAGTCATTCAGAAGCGGAGCCGAGGAGTTCCACCATCGAGGGTGGCTCAAAGCCACGGCGGGAGGGTGTGGTCCCTGGAGGTCTTCGAATACGAGAGCCTTGCCATGAGAGAGCATTATTTCAGGGGCCTTCTTCAACTCATTAGAAGAATTCGGGTAGAGCTGGGCGCCACTAACACTGCCGCAGCGACGCCGCCGATTCAGCTGACGATAAAATATGTTTCCTTCAGCGAATACTCAATACTAAAATAAATACTTAATATTTAAACTAATTTTTGCTCTTCTTAATTCTTTAGAAACTGTTAGTGACTCATCCGCGTCATGTAGACACTTCTCAATCGTATGAATTTAATTTTTAATCGTTAGTGTCTATTTCCGCATCGTGGACGCCGCCGCGGGCCTGCTGCTGAAGATACGGCAGGACGCTGCCGCGAAAAAATGTTTACTGTCGGCGCTTATAGCGTCTGGTTCGGAGTCACTAGAATCCAAGAGCTTCGGCCACCATGGAAATATACAGGTAAGTTCTTGTACTACATGGGATGAGGATGGGAGAAAATTTAATTTTCATCGTCAAAACCATTTTAAACTATATGTAGTAGG